>NC_048926.1:73252083-73260925 GCF_011077185.1 Oxyura jamaicensis
TTTTTTTTTTTTTTTGTTCAATGAAGGCAGCATCAAAGAACAGTTTTAAAAAAGTTATTTTGCAATAAAAATAAATTTGTTTCTTTAATTCCCCTGAAGTCAATAGGACAAAAATCCACAATGTGGATCCTGGTCTGCCCACAAAACACAACTGTTCATAAAAGCAATTACTGTGGGAAAACTGCCTAAAGTAATTAGATTCTGAAACTTCAGTATAATTGTCCTGGTTTTAGTTAGGAGATAGTTAATTTTCCTCCCAGTAGCTGGTAGGGTGCTATGTTTTGGATTTAGGATGAGACTAATGTTGATAACACACTGATGTTTTACTTCTTGCAGAGCAGTGCTTACACTAAGCCAAGGACTTTTCAGCTTCTTGCTCTGTCCTGCCAGCAGGCAGGCTAGGGGTGCAGCAAGAGCTGGGAGGGGACAGACCCAGGACAGCTGACCCAAACTGGCCAAAGGGGTATTCCATACCATCTGATGTCATGCTGAACAATATATAGGGGTGGCTAGCCGGGGTGGGGGGGGGCGGCTGCTTGGGGATAGGCTGGGCATTGGTCAGTGGGTGGTGAGCAATTGCATTGTGCATCACTTGTTTTGTACATATTATTATTATTATTATTATTATTATTTTATTTTTCTGTCCCAATACATTGTCTCTATCTCAACCGATAGGTTTCAGTTTTTTTTCTCGTTTCTCTCCCCCATCCCAGAGAGGGAGAGGGGAGGGTGAGCGAACGGCTGTGTGGTGTTTAGCTGCTGGTCGGGTTAAACCACAACAATAATCAAGGGAAGAAATTTCCCACAGCTCTGCGGTAATCCTCAGAAACTGACACGTTGTGAGACCATTACCGAGTCCTGCGAGACACTGGCAGCAGAAGTGCCTGCAAGGGCTAGAACAAAGAAGGTGTAATTATTACTTTCCAGAATGGGATGTAAATACCAGGATACAAACTTTCACACAGAGTAATGGGCACATGCAGGCCTGACTCACACATATCCCAGCTTGCCTGTGACAGAACTCAAAAAGAGAATGACAAGCCACGGTTTACGGATGACACCTGCCAAACTGTGTGTCTCTTTCTCCAGTCCAGCCTTGAGCAATCTCAGCTTTGCTACCCAACAGCAAGAGGAAGGAGCTGCAAATGCCCTCAAGTGGAGCTCTCCCTCTGCAGCTAAGCAGAAAGGGAGGTCACCCCTGAAAATTGGGACTACAGGAACATGGTGCGGTACACCCTGAAAGAGGGACATGTCCTCCTTAACAAGGTGTGAGGGATGCTCCAGGCACTGACAGTGCCCCTTGCTCCCCACTGCTGCCCAGCCTGCTTGCCTAGCACAGGGGAGTCTTGTTATTTCTGCCTGGAAGAGCCAGGAAGAGCTGCTGCAAGAGGGCTCTGAGCAGCAGTGGCTGCTCCTGGTTTTCACAGCTTCTGCTGCTGAGCAGCCACAGGGGACTCAGCCAACACAGCATAAAATTCCCTGGCTTCCCTTCTAGAAATAAAACATGGGAATAACATGGCTGTAATGCACCGAAACCAAGGAAGGGAAGTGGTGGTAAGAACAGGAAAAACATCTAAAATAATAACATTTTTAAAATTTGGGAGGTAAGCGTAAACTCTAGAGAAAAGTTGGTACAGTTTCTTCCTGCTTCAGATCAGTTTGATCAACACTGTAATTCATCTTCATAACTGGACCACTTAATTGGCTTGTGAATCCGGCTTCACTGATTCTGAAAACACTATCTTAAAACAGATACTCCTTTGCAGAACTAAATTGCACCAGACAGTTAAAAGCTACATGTAGACTGCCACTTCCCTCCTGGAAACAGAAGGAAACTAAAGATTGCATGAAAACAGCAGAGGCACTTTTCATTCTACTTTAAGAAAATGAAAAATAGTGCCCTTGTAGCTTTTCTGCTGCTGTTCTGTATTCATTTCAGTGGGCTGCCTCCATTCCTAAGCCTCTCTGCTTCTCTCAAGAGGCCAGACAAATCACACTGAGATGGAGCAGTGCAAGAAGAAGCACTGAAGTCTGGAATGATTGTTCAGTACCAGCAGGGGAACTGGCTGATTTGTACCAACGTCTTAACAGGGAAAAGCTAGGCTTGAGGGACACTAATGGATGTGGTTGAGTTGTACCAAAATATTTTTAAAGAAATGGCTTGAAAATTTTGTGTTTACGCAAAACATTTTTCCAACTGAAACATTATTTTAATAAAATTTTCATATTGGCAAAAAATCAATGAATTATTATTTCTGCTACAAATTGGAATTATTGTACCTCCTACCACCCCTATTTTGGAACTGACAATGCATTGGAATATTATGCTTTTTCTCAGGCTCTGTGAAACATGATGATGCTGGACAGACAACTTTTAAATTCACCAGAGTTGTGATCATGGGACTCAGGGTCTGCTTTCAAGCTGCATTTAATATTTACATTCCCTACCAATCACGAAGTCAGATGAGTGAAGTGTCTATGCTACGGTTATCTCCAGAAAAGATTTTGCAGCCTAAGACCTCCTACTCTGAAAAAAATCCAATTATTTTCTTGCTAGTTTCACCCTTCCTTACGTACTTACGATCACTGAAAGAGGAGCTGTCCACCAACAGATCTGTAATGCAGAAGTCAGCTGTTTGAATGTGTTGCTGTAGGCCACCCCAATGCCAAGACAACAGCTGTTTTCTGACATTTAGGATCTTGTGATCCTTTGAAACTGGCTGAGGCAAAGACCAAAGTTCAGTGCTAGGCCACAGAGGTGAACGTGCTCCCTCTCACTCCCTTTCCCTTGTCCATACAGGCTGGCTGGCTGCTGCCTCACCCTAGTACTTGACATGACAGTCAAGGGACTGCCAGGGACACCTGGGTTGTCCTGCCTGGAGAAGAGGAAGCCGAGAGGCAGCCTCATTGCTCCCTGCATCTCCTGAGGAGGGGAAGGGCAGAGAGAGGTGCCAGCCTCTGCTCTCTGGTCACCCGTGGCAGGAACTGAGGGAGGGCACAGTGCTGGGCCAGTGGAGGCTCAGGCTGGGCATCAGGGAAGATTTCCTCACCATGAGGGTGGTCAGGCACTGGAACAGGCTCCCTGGAGAGGCGGTTGGTGCCCCAAGCCTGTCCGTGTTCAAGAGGTGTTGGGACAATGCCCTTGGTAACACGCTTTAACTTTTGGTAGTTCTGAAAGTTCTAACACGTCAGAGACATTAGGAAGGCTCTGCCACGGCTCATTAAACCAGAGGACTACTATCCTCTCGTAGTCATTCAGGTTGGATCCTGGGAAGCTGCAACAAGAAAAATGAGGAATATTAAAAAGGACTTTGCATCCCTGTGGAGGTTGTTGAAGGGATCGGGGATGCAGGTAGTGTTCTCCTCTGTCCTCCCACTGGGTAACTGGGATGCAGATAGAAGGAGCAGAATGGGACAGGTAAATGACTGGATGAGGGGGTGGTGTCTGGACCAGGGATTTGGATATTTTAACCTTGAGCCTTCATTTGAGAGGCCGGGTATGTGGGCTGCGGACAGACACCTACTGAGCAAGCGGGGTGCAAGTGTGTTGGGCAGCAAGCTCTCTGGGCTGATTACCAGGGCTTTAAACTAGGTTTGATGGGGGAAGGGAGGGGAGCTAAAAGTGACAGAGAAGGGCTGGGGGAAGTTGTCACTACTGTCACTGTTGAAGACAGGGAAAAAACTCTGGGCTCTCCCATATGACTGGCTGAGGGCTCCTCAGAGAAGGAAGTGTTCCCGATGCCCCGTCTGGTTTCTTCTTGCATCCCCCCAGGGGTAACTGCACCTGCTGCTTCCCTAATGTGCCTGTACACCAATGCACGGAGCATGGGAAATAAACAGGACGAGCTTGAGATCTATGTTCGGTCACAGGGCCATGATCTCGTTGCGATCACTGAGACGTAGTGGGACAGCTCGCATGACTGGAACACTGTCATGGAGGGCTATATTCTCTTTAGGAAAGACAGGCTGGGGAAGCGTGGGGGTGGGGTTGCCCTTTATGTGAGGGAGCAATTAGAGTGCACCCAGCTCCACCTGGGGGAGGGTGAAGGACAGGTGGAGAGCTTGTGGGTGAGAATTAAGGGGTGGGCTGGTATGGGGGACACGGTGGTGGCAGTCTACTACAGGTCACCAGATCAGGAGGAGGAGGTCGATGAGGCCTTCTATGAGCAGCTGCTAGCAGCCTCATGATCACGAGCGCTGGTCCTCATGGGGGACTTCAATTACCCAGACATCTGCTGGGTAAGCACACGCAGTCCAAATGGTTCCTACAGTGCATTGAGGACAATTTTCTGATGCAGGTGGTGGAGGAGCCGACAAGGCGGGGGGTGCTCCTGGACCTTGTTCTTACCAACAGGGATGGCCTTGTTAGGGATGTGAAGGTTGGGGGCAGCCTGGGATGCAGTGACCATGAGATGGTGGAGTTACAGGTGGAACTAGGCAGAGGAAATAAGGCTAAAAGCAGGATTTCTACCCTGGACTTTCGAAGAGCCAACTTTGACCTCTTCCAGGACCTGCTTGGGAGTATCTCATGGGCTAGGTTGCTAGAAGACAAGGGTGCTTGTGAGGGCTGGGCTACATTTAAGCAGCACTTCTTCCATGCTTAGGATCAGTGCATCCCGAAGAATAGGAAATCGGGGAAGGGGGGCAGGAATGAGCAAGGAGCTCATCGATAGGATCAAAAGGAAGAGGAAGGTCTATGAAATGTGGAAAAAGGGCCTGTCCTCTTTGGAGGAGTATAGACATGTTGTCAGGGCCTGCAGGGATGCAACGAAGAAGGCTAAAGCCCACCTAGAGATGAGGCTTGCCAAAGAGAGGATAATAAGAAGGGTTTTTTCAAGTATGTAAACAGCAAGAAGAAGACTAGGGATAATGTGGGTCCCTTGCTGAACGAGGGGGGCGTACTGGTCACGGAAGATGTCGAGAAGGCAGAGGTACTGAATGCTTTCTTTGTTTCAGTCTTTGCTTCAAGGACACTCCCCTGGGACTCCTTGCCTGTGGCAATAGGACAAAGGGTCTGGGAAATGGAGGGCTCCCCCCTGGTAGACGTGAGAGTGGTTTGGGAGCGTCTGAGTGGGCTCAATGCACACAAATCCACGGGTCCCGATGTGATGCATCCGTGTATGCTAAGGGAGCTGGCAGATGTGATCGCTGAACCGCTCTCTATCATCTTTGAAAGGTCCTGGAGAACGGGTGAGGTTCCTGAAGACTGGAGGATAGCCAGTGTCACTCCGGTCTTCAGGAAGGGCAGGAAGGAGGATCCGGGAAACTATAGGCCAGTCAGTCTCACCTCTGTCCCTGGAAAGGTGTTGGAGCAGCTTGTTCTGGATGCCATCTCCAAGCAATTGGAAGAGAAGAATGTTATGAGGAGTAGTCAGCATGGATTCACCAAGGGGAAGTCGTGCTCGACCAACCTCGCTGACTTCTATGATGGCATCACCAGCTGGGTAGATGGGGGGAGAGCGGTGGATGTCATCTACCTTGACTTTAGCAAGGCTTTCGATACTGTCTCCTATGACATCCTGCTAGCAAAGTTGAGAAAGTGTGGGATAGAGGAGTGGACAGTAAGGTGGGTTGAAAACTGGCTGACTGGCCGAGCTCAGAAGCAGAGTCCGGCTGGAGGCCTGTGACTAGCGATGTTGCCCAGGGGTCTGTGCTGGGTCTGGTCTTGTTCAACATCTCCATCGACGACCCTGATGAGGGAATAGTGTCTGCCCTCATCAAGTACGCCGATGACACAAAGCTGGGAGGAGCGGCTGACACGCCAGAAGGCTGTGCTGCCATTCAGCGAGACCTGGACAGGCTGGAGAGATGGGCAGGAAGAAACCAAATGCGGTTTAATAAGAGCAAGTGTAGAGTCCTGCACCTGGGAAGGAACAACCGGAAGTATCAGTACAGGCTGGGGGACAACTTGCTGGAGAGGAGCTGTGCAGAGAAGGACCTGGAGGTCCTGCTGGACGACAGGTTGACCATGAGCCAGCAGTGTGCCCTGGTGCCAAGAGGGCTAATGGGGTCCTGGCGTGCATTAAAAGGAGTGTGGCCAGCAGGTCAAAGGAGGTGATCTTCCCCCGCTCCTCTGCCCTGGTCAGGCCTCACCTGGAGTACTGTGTCCAGTTCTGGGCTCCCTGGTACAAAAAAGACAGGGATCTCCTGGAAAGAGTGCAGCAGAGGGCCACAAAAATGATACGAGGCCTGGAGCATCTTCCCTATGAAGAAAGGCTGAGAGACCTAGGTCTGTTCAGCCTGGACAAGAGAAGACTGAGAGGGGATCTTATCAATGTGTACCAATATCTGAGGGGTGGGAGACAGAAGGATGTAGCTAACCTCTTCTCAGTGGTTTGTGGGGATAGGACAAGAGGCAATGGCCGCAAAATAGAACACAGGAAGTTTCGCACCGACATGTGAAAGAACTTCTTCACGGTGAGAGTGACGGAGCACTGGAACAGGCTGCCCAGGGAGGTTGTGGAATCTCCTTCTCTGGAGATATTCAAGGCCCGTCTGGACGCCTGCTTGGGCAGCCTGCTCTGAGGAACCTACTTTGGCAGGGGGGTTGGATCCAATGATCTTTCGAGGTCCCTTCCAACCCCTACAGTTCTGTGATTCTGTGATTCTGTGAAATGGTCAGGCTGTTGGACTCAATGGTCTCTGCAGGGCTCTTCCAACTAACCTGTTCTGTTCTATTCTGTTCCAATCCATTCCACTTTACTATGAGATGGGGACCCATCTTATCATGTAAACAGGACAGCTGGAAGCAAGTTTTTCAATAATCATCCTCCAATGTCAGCACAACTGAAATCAGCCTGCAGGAAGGGCAAAGTCTCTGAAGAAAAAAATAAGTACCAGAAGCAAATGGTATAAGACATATACAGTTTCACCTTCATCTCATGAAGCTCTTTTTGTCACCAGAATATACTGATAACAACAAGTTCAATCTAAAACAGACAGGATTGTAGTAATCCCATTTTTGTACCAATGCTGACAGCATCATTTACTACTTGAGTTTGACTGGATGGATGAATGAGGGGAGAGCAGTGGATGTTGTCTACCTTGACTTCAGCAAGGCTTTTGACACTGTCTCCCATAACATCCTCCTGGGCAAGCTCCAGAAATGTGGGATCCCCCAGGGGTCGGTACTGGGTCCAGTCCTGTTCAGCTTATCATCAGTGACCATCAATGACCATCAATGAAGGGACAGAGTGCACCCTCAGCAAGTTTGTGGGAGAAACAAAGCTTGGTGGAGTGGCACAGAAGCCTGTGCAGCCATTCAGAGGGACCTGGACAGGCTGGAGAGTTGGGTGGAGAGGAACCTCATGAGGTTCAACAAGTGCTTAGTCTTTTCTAAAAGGAAAGACTAAGTGAGCTGGGCCTGTTTAACCTAGACAAGAAGAGATTGAGAGGGGATCTTATCAACCTGTACAAATACCTGAGGGCACAATGTAACGTGGATGGGGCCAAACTCTTCTCAGTGGTGGCCAGTGGTAGGTCAAGGGGTAATAGGTATAAATTGAACCACAGGATGTTCCACCACCACATGAGGAAGAACTTCTTTATGGTTTGGGTGACAGAGCACTGGAACAAGCTGCCCAGAGAGGTTGTGGAGTCTCCTTCTTTGGAGACACTCAAAACCCACCTGGTTGCAATCCTCTGTAACATGCTCTAGGTGACACTGCTTGAGAAGGGGGTTAGACTACATGATCTCTGGACGTCCCTTCCAACCTCAACCATTCTGTGATTCTGTGAACATGCATGTTTCAGGGGATAAACCAGATGTTTCTTTACAAATAAAAACAAGCTTGCCCCCCCGCCCCCCTTTTTTTTATGTGTTACTTATCACTAAAATGACCATTTCCCTACTGCTTTGCAGCAAAGATGCTAATACTGCCACACTCAGAGATTTAAAAATGAATAAGGCAGATGAAAGCATTTGACCTATTCTCAGTGGAACATTTGGGAGAAAAACGCTTTTCACAGAATGGAATAAGGCATAGATGATTTTAATTTAATTAACAGTTTCATAATGAGACTCAGGCATCTCCCCTTACAAGAAACTCATTATCAGAGACTAAAAGGTTATCAACAGGAGCAATAAAAGACTTCTGTAGTTCTTAGGTATGATGATTAACTACCCAACCCAGCAGAGCAAAAAACCAGGCTGACCTCATTTACTTTGCTGCTACAGTGCAGGGAAATGCACATACCTTGGTACAAAACAACAACAGCACCTCTGAGATGTGTTCTCAGGGAAAAAATAAAACACATGTACTCATTTCCCCCATGGCCACTGTCACAGCCAAATGATTGAGACACGGGGATATTGCAATACATTCATGAAGATGCTCCCTTTCAGCTTTCAAGCATTATGACACCTCATAGCTACACTAAAATCAGGGCTTGGAGCCCAGTTCAGAGCTGTGTACGCAGGACTGCACTTAAACATTGCTCTTGACTAATCAGAGTGAGCTTGTACAGACTATTAGAGTACTTTCCATAGCTCCAGGAAAAAAAAAAAAAAAAAGAAAAAAAAAAAGCTATTAACTAGAACTGGGAGCTCTTCCCAGCTGCTGCCAGGCTCCACCCCTTCTCCCTGGCAATAATGACTCCCCTCCTGCCAGGAGGTGTCAGAGAAGTGGCAATATGCATGCAACAGGCAAATCAGACTCCCTGCCATAAATCCTCTCAGGCAAACCAACAAACTTGCTGTCAGAAAATGAAGCAGCAAGCGTCTTATAGAGGAGAAAAACACAATTGTAAAGAGGAACTGGCATTACCTTTGACTTCAGTCAGTCTTTCACACTGGAGCTGCAGGTTGTCAGTGATTATTCCTGACAGCAAAGTGCACAGAGCA
>NC_048926.1:73260935-73275510 GCF_011077185.1 Oxyura jamaicensis
TACTGGGATAGAGTACAATCATCACTGTATAAATAGAAATGGCTGCACTTGCTCTTTTCACTGAAATCTCTGGGACATTCAACTGTATCAAAAATCTTTGCCTAGACCATGACTGTCTGAATAACAGGCAGCACCCATTCAGGTGCTGGATGGCAGCTGCAGATCAGTAATGCAATGCAGGGACAGAGATTATGGAGTCTCTAAGCTCATTATCTATCTCATTTACTACCTTTCTATTAATGACCATTGACAAGTCTGTCTGCAGAGGGAAGACAGGGTGAAAACAGGTACCAGCTAAAGCAGAAATTTTAAATTAGCCTGCAAGGAGGGCAAAGTCTCTGAGAAAATGATGGGTGTGAGAAATATAGTGAAACTACTCATATAAATACATTGTGCTGAGGACCTGTAAGGAGGACAGAAAAATACCCCTTTTACATATTCTCTAGTTGAAGATTAGCCCAATACTAAGTAATTATACTTGAAATAATTAAACGCTGTATTAACAACACAACAAAATAATACAATCAACACATTAAATAATGTATTAATGCATAATGTATTAAGAATGAAAAGAAAAATATTTTCCCAAGAAGTCTGACCTACTGTCTCCTTAAGGCTGTACAAAGAGATCATAACTACACATGGTGAAAGGAGCCCTGCACTGTCCCTGACCAACGCTTTCTCTAGATGAAGCGGTAGATGGCCAGTTCAACAGCAGAGTGTAACCCAAGCAGCACTGCTTGTTACCTTAGATCCAGCACTGGATCCTGTCATTTAATGTGACTGCTGTACTTCGGGACCCAAGCTGGCATCTCCGTGCAGCTTGTATTATACGAGATAGACCTACCAGCTCCACACAGCACTTAGCTGAAAGAAGGTCTCTGCACCCAAAAACTTTGTTTGATGCTCACTCCAGTCTTTCACTTCTTATGTTTAACATCGCCTAGGGATTTACAAAAGCAGTGACGTTCATCTCCCAAAGAAGACTCCAATCCAGCTTTTTATAAATAACTAGAGAAAACTTAATGGGCTTCTGAAGTGAAAGGAAATGTCGAACCAGTAGAGAAAAACCTGAAAAGTTTGCAACCCACTTTGCCAGAGGAAGGCTTTAAACAGAAGATCCAACTGAAGAGCAACATTTTCAATACTGCTTGCCCACCTAATGTCGTATCATTAAAACAAGGAACAAGCCTCCCACTAACTCTGGTGTTACAGCATCCAGGCATGGATCCATCACTCGATTTTGCTTTAAAAGCACAGCCTGTGAAAGTTACTGTAAATATCACTATGGAGAAATGTAGCATTTATTTTTGTCTATCATTGCAGCACAAAGTAAAGCAAACAAGATTTAACATTAAACAGAGTTTCAATACAGAAAATAATAGTGTTACTACAGAGGATTTTCATGAGCTCATGACATAATTCATTAAAATTTTTTACTCATTTTCATGAAGTGTCCTGTACAAAAACTGTAGACTTTTATGCAGATCTCTTTCAGATCTCTTTATTAGCATGTTCTGTCTAAACTGTTTCATGCATTAATATTCATACAGACCAAAAACTGAAATGGATTATGGTCCAGCATTTATTTCTCATGCACAGTTTTCATCAATTTTTGAAAAGGTTGCAAAGCAAAGTTAAGAAAGAAATACTAAAGATAAAGAAAGAAGTATAAGAAAACAAAGCATGTAAAGACAGAGAGTGGTAGGAATTTATTAATGTAATTGCATAGGTAGGAAAATTAGCTATTGGTGAAATTTGTAACTTTCTACACAGAAAATGGAAAAGGGCCAATGTTTTGGTCATCAGTGACTACAATAACCATGTCAGAAATGCATGTACTCAGCTAATTGTATATTTTCACCTGCTTGGAACAGCTACATTGTAGCTGACTGGTTGGGTCAAGTAAAAAAAAAAAAAAAAAAGTTAAGAGGATGTGGCTGCCAAAATATGAACAGATTCTGAACACCAAGAAAATAGCACTCATGCTTTTCTTCATATTGGTCATCTTTCTGCACATCTAAGCCTTTTAAAACCTTTTATTAGTCTTCTTAATATAGTAGCAAATAGACCCAGATATGCTGCATGTCCAACCCAGGCTTTATTCCAAACTTATACTGTTTTTTTATTATTATTTTTTTTATTTTCAATAATAAACCACCTTTGCATTCATGACTCTCTGGAGCCCAGACAATTCACAGCTAATCACTGAGCTGGGCAAGCTATTGTAACAGGCTTAACAAGCTCTACCTCTCAATCTTGCATTAAGATTACCTCAGAATAATTACACCTGGAGATAAGCAATGAAGATCATATTAGGCTAAGGCAAAGCAGAGACCCGGCTAAGTGTAAATCAATTACAGCTGAAGATATTATAAGACTGTTGTTCTTATTTATGGAGTGGTAGTGGAGAATTCAAACAATTTCTTATACTTACAATAGCTGTCGGAGTTGAAGCCAGCACACAGTAGAGCACAAGGGGTGAAATAAAGCTCTCATCCTCTGTTCCAGGGTATGGTTTCATCAAATTGCCATCCTGACAGAAGAAACCTTGGATATGCACTTGAAAAGTATCAGTGCACTCGAAGTAGTAGGCAAGCAGAACAGTCCCAGCCATGATGACAAGCTGAAAATACAGCATGGTGACACAGAGGCATTAGTTGCTTTTTTAAACAGATGTAGCTATGCCTTCAAGCTACTCTAGTCCCAAAGACCATCCTCCCTTCATCGTCACCCCAACGGTCCTTGCAACACTGGTGTGTGTGTGTGTGTGTGTGTGAGTGTGCATCTCTGCATGCCTGCTTTGCAACATCTGTTACATAAACCTTTTGGCAAACGACACTAATGAATGTCTCAGATAGGAGTGGGTCTGTAACGCAGCTTGTAGATGGATGGGAGCTTTGACAGTTACTTTGTCAAAGGGCATGTGATTGTCAACGGCAGCAACGATAATGGAAATTAGCAGGACGAGGGGAGCACTGTGGGAGCTGACAGTGACAAGCTTAAACCTGTGCACAGCGGTAGGCAGCTGGAAAGGCACGGGATAAAGGAAGCTAAAGCCAAAATGCTTCCTGGCTGCAGCTGCAAGCCTGCAACAGGGAACGTGCAACCTCTGCTCATCCATATGAGCCCTTGGTGGGTCCAGATGAAGTAGTCATCAGATCTGTCAGATTTGACAGATCCAGTGGGAGATTAGACTCCTGCCACTCACCTTTCCTTTCAGCTACAGCTTACCAGGAAAGCTTTAGAAATCCTCAGAAATCTGTCCCCCCAGACAACTCGTTGGAGCTACTTTATGTTGTCTCGCTACCCCGCTCCATCACAACCACCTTTGGAAAAGGCTCTGGCTCAAGTCTGGATCTTCACCTTTACACATATAAACCACAAGGAGCCTTTCTTGTCTCTTTTTGGTAGTTTACTGCTGACTAACAGGGCTGCTTGGAAAATCTCAGCTATCATCATTTCAGTGCATAGTCAGAGTTATTCTGTATAAGCTGTGGTTGTGTCAGCTTCCCAGTACATCTCAAAACAACCTCACCAGGGCTGCCACTTAACCTAACCTCTGAAAATTAAGTGGATATGATAGTTCATTGTTCTTGTTCCCTCTCTACCAGATTGCAAAAGAAATCTTATGTCAAAATCCTCAAGACTTACAAAAACAGCGATATTGATCTGGGTATTACAATTCCAGGGTTGGATACAGGGTGGTCTTTATAGAGCAGGTCTTTATAGAGAAGGGCCACTTACGACTGGTACCAGAGTTGACGCATATACAAGTTATTATAACATGCCTTAGGAAAAAAAATAATAATAATAATAAAAAAAAAGGCAGTAAAACCAAAAGTGAGGGAACAAACACCAAAGTGGCTTTTTTTGTAGCATTTTGCCTCCAAGATAACTGCATCAAAACTGTGTTGCTCTGAGATAATTGTAAGAACAGACCTTTAACAAATAATTTTGGCAACTTGTTCTCAAAGATAGACTTACAAGCTATCCACGCACTCCTCTAACCTAATCTTGCATGTAACACTGATGCAGAGGACAGCTGACAATGTCATTATATCTTTGGGCACGTGTTGGACCAAAATTAAGACAAAAACCAACCAACCAACCAAACAGGTAAATCATTCATGAAAGTAGATCCCAGAATAACAGAATGGTTGAGGTTGAAAGGCATTTCTAGAAGATACCCGGTCCCACCTCCTGCTCAGGCAGGGCCACCTTCAGTAGGCTCCCCAGGACCATATTCAGGTGGGTTTTGAGGATCTCCAGAGAGAAAGACTCCACCACCACTCTGAGCAGCCTCTATGATAGATTTAAGCAGACCAAACTGAATCCAAAATTGAAGATTTATGAACTCTCCCCATTCAAAACTAACCATATCATTTTGTAACCAGACTCTGAGGTCCACAGATTAATCCCACACCTGTAAAATACAGCCTGGATTGTTTAGTGTTTTTAGCCCAATCAATTAGCTGTATGGATTCAAACATCAGCTTCTGTGAATTACAGAATTTTGGTACCAACTACAATTTACATAGACAAAGTACACAGACTTTTTAGAAGCTCATAGATGTAGTAATCCACATAATTATTTTCCCCAAACATGCATATGATTTCTTTCTCCCACCCTGATTTAAAGCATGAATTTAATATATAAAATGTTAATCAAACATTTGTTTTCTCACAATTTTTGCTTCCTTCTGATGATTCAGCAACTTTAAGATCCCAAACTCTGAAATCTACCACCCTGTACTGAATTGAAGCTATGCTGACCCTGTACAGTCAGTACATGGTGATTTCTCCTCTGCTCCTTCCCTCTCAAGCTTCTCCTGTGTCCTGCTGCAGGTCCACTGGAGATGGCTGGAACTGGCTGGAGAATCAAAAGATTTAGTCTGTTTATTTTTGCCTGTGTAATATCTGCCTCTAAAGGTGTGTAAGCAAATGTATTTTCTTACTTCATCAGGATTATATAATAGTAGCTTTAGAATGAACTGCTTTGAGTATTTTGCATTCAAAATGTGTACCTGTCCTTCATTTGTTCAGCTTTCACTATTTATCCTGTCATTTTCAAGACACAATAACTCCCTTTGTAGATTTTTTTAAGCAAATGTAAAGCATGATTCTACGTATTTCCCAGAGACCTTTACAGCATCCTGGTTAAGTCAGTGGGATGTCCTATAAACAAACACATTTCTGCAATTAAGGGCCTAGAAGACACAAAATTACCTCCCTGTGCAGCTATAGATTTCCTTATCAACCTTGGCAACTCTGTTTTATAAATTAACACCAGAGGAAGGCAATGACACTATCATTACTCTGCCTGACATAGACATAAAGGCAGATTACAGAATACCTGGACATAGAGGTACTGAAGCAGTTCCAATAGTGTTAGTAATATGCTGACCCATCTCTCCTATTCCAAACACACCTCCAGACATGCTTTAGGTTGCCAGCCCCAGCCAGCGTGAAAGGAGACAGTGCTATAAGAGACAGGTCAACAGGAGCTGCTTTTCCCCTTGTCAGTGGGAAAGTGACAAAACACACACTAAAGTTATACCCTTCTTTGGGTGCCAGAGGAAATAAATCCTTTTCAATTATTATCTTTTTTCTTTTATTCCAAAAGCACTCTCTAGCTAGCAGTTGTACAACTGATTCTGACCTTCCCAGGCCCAAGTATTGCCTTAGTGCTGCATGAAAATACTGCCTGCATATAAAATGCAGCTGTAGTCTGACTTATGTCAATACTGACCTACAACACAGACAACTCAGTAATAAATCAAATCCTGGTCACACTTCAGTTTCTGTGTGTGCTTTGGTCTTTTGAGAAATAAATAAATAAATAAATAAATAAAAAACATATTATCTGAAAAAAAAATTGTAATCCTGAGAACAGCAGGTAGTTATTTCCAACATTTTAGGGAAACATTTAGGGAAACAGCAACAGCAGAGCAGCAGAAATTAGGCCTCTAGTTCAACAGACCCTTCCACAGACCCATTATGACAAGGGATGATGTGTGGTACAGAAAGGACAAGTCAGTTATTGCAATGAATGTGGCAATCTTTTGCTGGGCATAGAGTCAGTGAAGTCCTGACCACGTGTGTGGTATGTTCCTGTGCTTCATATTGAGTATTCACTCTTGTCAGAAGCTTCTCAGCAAAAGGCAAACTTTCCATTTCCGTTTCCATTTCCATTTCAGGTTCCCTTTCCCTTTCCCTCTCCCTCTCCCTCTCCCTTTCCCTCTCCCTCTCATTTTCCCTTTCCCTCTCCCCTTTTCTTTTCCCTTTTTATTTCCCTTTTCCATGCTGCTAGGTGAAAAATTCATGTTTATTTCTAGTGGAAGGAGTGACATTTATTATTATTATTATTTTTAATTCTGTTTTACTACTGACAGATGCCTAAATGAGCTTCAGTTACCCTCTCTTTCTCAATTTTTAAAGCTAAGACCTAAAATGACAAGTGCAGTAATCCCTGATTTTTGTAGTCACAGTCAGGTTGTAGCAGATAACTTTCCCTTTTCTCATTATTTTAAGGTTTAGAGTCTTTGAATGAAGTGTTGAAGAAGAGCAGAAAGAGCAGATAGGCTGACAAGATAAAGATACAGAATGTCTAGTTACATAATTCAGAAAACACTGTGCAGCTTAGCACTGACATATTACCGGGTTTACTTGCCAATCCTTATTGATACATTTCCTTGAATTTATTTGGGAAAAAAATAAAAATGCTCAGTAATTCAGCTTAGAAAAGCAGCCAATTAATAGAATTGTCTAAGGTGCTTAATGGCTTTAATTACCATGGTATTTAAGCACATCATAATCCTTAATGTTTATTATCGCTACTCCATTCTAAGATAAGAAAATGCTCTTATCATCATTTTACAAAGAGGGGACAAAAGCAGGAGAAGATAAAATGACTGCCCATAGGTCACAGTAGAAGCTGTGGCATAGTCAAGATTTATCTTTCTGCAAGACTAGATTTTTCTGGTTTAGTCAACAGTCTGCACATCAAAAAGCTCGATGATGTATGCTCAGATCCTGATTCTGCAGAAGCTCACTCATGACGCAGTTAACAATACACAACATGTGTCTGATACAGCCCCATTAAAAAACTCCACTGTTACTTTAGATCAGGCTTGACAATGTGGATTCACACAACTGCTTTGTGTTTCTTCCTTGAAGCCAGTTATTTAAATGTATTAATTCTGTAGTACCTCATTCAACACTTGTCCCTCACTACACCATTAAACTCTGTACCTCTACAAGCCTGCAATGATTCTGTCCTTGCAGACCTTCCCATCACAGCACTTACTCCTCTTTAAATTGTAGGGGTTCTATGCAATCAAATAAATACATTCTTAAATGTCCAAGAAATATGAAGGAAAGCTTGCAGTCTTCAGCTTCTTTGGGCGATCAGTAATTATTTGGTGCAGGTGCTTATCAGATATTAGTGTAAGAGTGTGTCCTAAGTATAGGGAAACAGCATCTTCAATGTAAGAAATGTGATTCAGGCACATTAATCCCAGGGACAATTGTGATACATCCAGAAACCCTCCCCGTCACCCTAATACTGTGAAAGTACAACTCGGAGACCATTGCAAAAACAAAACAACTGCAACAGCAGACAGTGGGTCTCAAGGCCCTGACTTTGCACACTCTCTTCATTTACTGCAATCTCTTAATCACAATTGGAAACCTTCGTAGTAGTAGCACCTTTTTTATACTGCTGTGAACACCAGAGAGCCACCACTTTGCAAACAAGAAAGCGAGAGGCTAACTCCGTTTGGGAAAGGGACGTAAAGCTATAAAAGACAGAGACTAATGGAAAGAGACACCTGATAGCAGGAGGCAGAGCTTTTTGATCAGCCTACCCCGAAGACTCCCTGGAGCTCTTAATAAGGGACCAAGAAATTGAGTGAGAAAAGGAAGTGGCTGTAAAAATTTCTCATATACTCTCTAGCTGTACAATCCTGTAAGACAAGCATACAGCCACTGCAAAATCTACTTCTGTTGCATGTACTGAGACACTTTGTCACTTGTATAAATCATAATGCAAAACCATATGAATGAACATGAAAAATACAAACCCTGTTGTTCATATTCGGATATGAATAGGTAAATTCTTTCAGCTTATCGGTCTTCCCACATGTTACTGATAACTTATCTCACAATGCCTTTAATGCACGACTGATAATTAGAATTTTTTTCTTGCACATAAGTGACACATAAAAGACATTTTTATTCCTTCTGAGAGAAGCCTTTCAAACGTTGTTTGAGATGTTACTTAGTGGATAGTCAATCATCTAACTATTGATACTCTTGGTCAGTTTATTTGTTTCTAGCAAGCTTCTATGGTTTTCAGTTCATAAACCAAAACTCACAATATTATGAATAGAGCACCACAAACATGCCTACGTGTTTTCAACTCTGGACACATGCTGTGGCTCACCCACAGCAGGAAAAGGTTCCAGACTTTTTAAGCAGATTTCCATCTCCCCTTCAGAATGAGCTCTAGTGACCAATTGCTACACAAAGCCCGAAAAATCTTGTTGTGCTTGTTTAAGCCAGCTGGTAAGAGTACATACCTACCAGAATAGACACACTGGGGCATCTGACAGACACGGTGTATGTATGTCGTAAAAACACAGGTCAACCATGTATAGCACTCCCGTGTTACTGCTGGAAGGAATTGTTGGGAGTGTTATTGCTCTCTGCTGGACAGCATCAGTAATGCTCAACTGTATGTCCTAGAGGTGGGAGCTCTCCTCCTGCTGCTGAAGTAGAGGGGTGTTAGAAGCACAGACAACTGGAAGCAATCACATGCATCATGAAGCTTCAGGACACACTTTCACCCTGCTATAAAAACAGAGCAAGCCTCCATCTAAGACTCACTGAGACAGTTTCCTGAAGCATCTTGATTAGAGTGAAGCCTCAGAAACTCATGCTGGTGCAGGGGTCAAGAATTTTAAGTGCTGCCTGTATTTATCTGTGGCCAATGGATATCCATTTACTAAATCATCCTTCACCTGATACAGATTTCTTACCTCTGGTGTTCATGCCTGAAAAAAAAAAATACATTAATATCTCATCAGTGCAACATTGTTTTCTTAAATAATATAGCATCCTACAAATACTGACAAATGAACTGGGTTTGTGTTACTACATGACAATTTTAGTTAAACAATTACTTTGACAAGTGTTATTACTGTTATGTCTCTGGATATTTTTGCAGGACTACTGAAACTGTTTGTAATCCTGACTGCAACTTAAATAACCTTACATAAACCCTGACTGTACTTGTAAATAAACGCATCCAATTTTTCATGTTGTAGATGGTAAAGTGGTAAGGAAGGAGTTAAACAGTTCCCCTCAGAAAAGACTGTTCTTACACATAACAAAGAAGATGGAGACAATAATTAATTAGAAGTCCATATGATCCAGATCTGCTAGCAGCTAAAAGGCCTATTCTCCCACCGAGATGTGAGGGTAATAGGTACATATCTCCCGTTAACATGAATGGCAGCAGCCTGAATTCTTCAGGGATCAACAAGAGTCCCTACAGCAGTTTGTTAAGCATCTGTTCTATACCCTTTTATCACAAATGACATGCTTTAAAAGTTCACCTTGGTACTTCTATAGCACACCAAGGTCTGCAGAAAGAGGAAGAGTGTATCAGGACAGTAAAAGCTCTCATCATTTCTGACCGCAGTGAATGGATGGCAAGGATCTGGCTGACTGCGCAATCTTTTAGGCTGCAAAGAGACTGACTGGATGCAGCAAATCATCTTTACTGTTCACAAAAATATCACAAAGTAAAGTCACAGCTGCTAGAGGAATGTACGATGAACAAATACTTTACTTGGAGACAGAAAGAATAACCTAAATTGGAATTCCACCTAGTATTAAATATCTGCAAGTGAACGCTTTAATTATGCAGAATAACCACCTATTTTATGCTGTGTCAGAATAAATATGAAGCCAGTGACCTTTCAGAGCTGCCATTCCTCTAAAGTGTTTTCAGTCCCTCACCTGACATAACTGACTTTACAGTCAGTTTTCTTAAGGAACTGGGGCACACAAGTCACGATGTTCTGAGAGCAGCAAATTTCAGGGCATGGCTTTGTTACGGGAGTTTTTATGTCCAGTCAGCATGGTGACACAAGCTGGGAAGCAGCTCAGAGAGAGGGCTAAAAGCACCCACAGGTCTGTGAAGCCGGATCTGTATAGAAAACAGACTGGTCTGTGCAGAGCTTCTTACTTGTTCAAGAATTAATTGCATTGTTATACCATTTTGGCAATCAAGTTTGGACTAGCTATAGCTTATAAGGCTGAAGAAGACATTCACAGGCAAAAAGAGGGCTTCACATGTTTCAAAGGCATTTGTTTCAAGTAAAGTAGTATTGTGAGATTAGCACGGCTTCTAAAAACACTGACATATGGTTATAAACAATCCTAGCTTCTTTTTTATGGCACAGTCCTTGAAGAATTTCTGTCCCTTTACACTACAGAAACTAGAACTTATCTAAGAGCTCATCTGCATATGGAAGCCAGATTACTCCAAACCTAGCTGTGTAGTTAAAGTGGTCCAGAACTATAATGGCAACGCAGACATAACGATGCTGTAAATGGAAGATCATTTTCATTTACAGAAAATCAATTAAGCCTCAACATGAGGCACCTTGATTTTCAGGTGTAACTCAGTCCATTCTACACACTGCTCCAAGTCCCCGTTTAAAGCAAGCTTTCAGTCTTCTAATTTCTAGACCCTTATATATTGCCAGTGATTCCCTTGTAATAGATTTAAGCCTACTTTCTTTGTCAGGTGACTGCAACCTATAGATCACAGGCTGAAACTGTTAGCTTAAAGGGAGGAGAAAAGCCTACCCACATGTTGTATTGTGTATTTTAATAGTATAATAGCTTTTACAAGGCCAAGATCTGAACATGAATATGAATGAAACCCATAGAACCAAATATTCTTCCATTTGCTGAGGTAACAGGTAGGGCAGCAGTAAGCAGAGACACTGGGTCAAGTGTGTTGGATGGCTGATGCAGCGCCGGCGAAGTTCTGGACTCCAGTTGCATGGGTCCACTACATCTATAATCCTCAGATACCCCTATTAATTAAAAGCACATTATTCTCCTGACATTTTTATTTTCAAAGTTAGTAATTCTCCATATTGACACAAAACTACAACCTGCATACGACTGCCAGTATTATTTTCAATTTCTACTACAGATGGATTTGCTTGTAATGGCTTTTGTTTCTGTTTGATAATTTTGGGACCACTAAGAAAACAGGAGGAAGATCACCTTAATATTCATGGCACTACTGGGAACTCCTATAGGTATTGCAGCAGTAGATGGAAACATGGGGGCTGTTGCAGGAGCAGGGAGAAAAGCTTGGAAAACATCACCACTCTTCTGAAGGAATAACAACAACATGCTGTGGAAAACCACGGTGCCTCCTTGGCTACCTGCCCTGTCAGACTGCTAACAAGGACATGAGAGCATGTTCTAACCTTTGGGATAAGTCCTCTGATACCAGCTCTGAAGGTGTGTAACCTTGTGAGGAGACAAGGAGATGCACCAAATGAATGCAGCACATGATACTGACCTGTCAAAAAAACTCAAAGTTGACAAATTTTCCTAGATCCACTGAAATCTGACACTGTCTTGATCAACTAAGAAAGATAAGTAACATTAATAATAGCTTTCCCTCCTCTCTCTATCCTACATACCTTACTTTTTCAGGACAATTCTTGTTCATGGTGGAGAAAATTCAAGAGGTGGACATA
Organism: Oxyura jamaicensis; assembly: GCF_011077185.1. Classification (NCBI taxonomy): domain Eukaryota; kingdom Metazoa; phylum Chordata; class Aves; order Anseriformes; family Anatidae; genus Oxyura; species Oxyura jamaicensis. Next base: position 73,272,731 of record NC_048926.1, read on the forward strand.
CCGTGTTTCAAATCCTGTGTTGATGGCTATTGGCTGCAGAAGAAATACATGTGCAAGCACTTGTCATCTCATGCTGGGGTTGTCCAAGAAGCCCCTACCTGCTCCTGACCCAACAGTGGACAAATGATTCTGTCCTGTTGTTTTTTGTAACCATTGGTTTTGTAAGAAAAAAGCACGATAATTCAAACAATATAAACATGCTTCCACAAACAATAAAGGAGATTTCTTTAGAGATCCACCATACTGTTTACTGAGGACACTGGCAATGGTGATGCTCGCTTGCCTGTTAAGAGCCATTGAAGCGAAACATGTATGTTGTAGGCCCAATGTTCAGCTGCCCTATTTGTGTTTTTATGTTGAGGTAAGTGTAATGTGGGTGCTTCCCAGCCAGTACTCCTTTCTTCTCAGCTCTTTGTGTTAACAACTGAGTGCAAGATGGTGCAGACATCTTTGTAACTCCAGGTCTGCACTTGCAGCTTTCGTGTAGTAATTGAATCTACAGATGTAACGAGTTTATGTGACAAGGCTTTGGTAGTTCGATAGGAGCCAGATCCAGCTGACTCCAAAAAGGACCTGCTGCTGGCCAGGGCAGAGCCAGTAAGCAATGCTGGTTGGGCCTCTCAGAGAGTGGATTTAAGGAATGACCAGAGCTGCAGCCAGTGGAGGAGGCCCTGGTGGAGCAGGTGGATGTGGCCTGGAGGAGGCTGCAGCCCATGGAGAGCCCCTGCAGGAGCAGGCCCCGGGCTGGAGCTGCAGCCCAAGGAGAGGAGCCCACGCAGGAGCAGGGGGCCTGGGGGGAGCTGCCGCCTGTGGGGGACCCATCCTGGAGTAGTTTGCTCCTGGGAGATGGATGGACCCCGTGGTACGGAGCCGTGTGGGAGCAGTTCCTGAAGAGCTGCTGCCTGTGGGCAGCCTCTGCAGGCTCGGTTCAAGAAGGACGGCATCCCGTGGGAGGTACCCCACATGGAGCAGGGGCAGAGAGTGACCGTAAAGGAGCGGCGGAGATGAAGTGTCAGGGACTGGCCGCAGGCCCCATTCCCCGTTCCCCTGTGCTGCTTGGGGGGAGAAGGTATGAGAGGGTGGATGGGGGGAAGGTGTTACTAGTTTTCTTTTAGTTCTCACTGCTCTAGTTTGTTATTAACTGTCAAGAATATACATTAATCTTCCCTACACTGAATCTGTTTTGCTTGTGATGGTAATTAGTGTTCGATTTCCCTTTGATTTCCCTTTCCTTATCTCGACCCACAAGGGTTTTTTTTTTTTTTTTATTGTATTTTTTCCCCTTGTTCTGCTGAGGAGGGGAGATGAGAGAGTGGCCTGCTGGTGCAGAGCAACTTACAGGTGTTAAGCCACCACGACAGGCTCTCGCGTGACATGCATCAGATCTGGTACCAGATCCACACAAATTTGGGCTTGAATAACAATCCTAGTTCTGTTTTTGGTGGTAAGGCTGGGACACTGTAGAACAATGCTCCGCAGTCTTCTCTCACTGATAAAAATCAGTGCTTTAATGCTACAAAATTTACTGGCCTCTTCTCACACAATCTTCTTTATTAGTGTCCCCATACTATACCACAGTAGTAAAAGCGTACAACATGCATGACAGTGCTGCATGAAATGCTCACGTGGCTGTGTGCTGCAGCAGGCTTTTCCCCATCATGATCTGAATTCCTGCTGGAAGAGAAAAATGCACAAATCTCTGCATTCATATGGCACTGTGCGTGTGAGCTATTGGTAATGACTGGGAGTAGAGCTGGCACGGACAGGTACCAGTTTTTCCATGCAGACTTCCTGAGGGACAGGGGCAGGACAAGGGCACCAGGACTACCTCACACCCATCCCAGATCAGCTTTCATCTGGGGGCTCATGGGCACAGTACTTCATCTTGTAGCAACCCAACTGTTCTCACTGTATTCACCGCACTCCTGATGAGCTGGGCTGCCTTTGGAAAGCCTCCTTACATGATCCCTACCTGTGAAGGGCTGTGCTCACTCCTGTCTCATGCCTGAAAGGGGCAGCAGAGGTTTCCTCACTCTCTTCAGAGGGAATGGCAGAGAGGGGTGGATGTCCCTAGAAGCTTTAGGGGGTCAGCTGAAGCAATGGACACTTGCACAAGGTTTTATGCACCTCAGAGGGGCAACAAGATGAATGAGACAACAGTTAAGGCTCAGTACCTCAGGCATTGCTGCAAACTGGAAGAAACACAGCAGTGTTCTTTTAATCACGGTGGAGGAAAAGCTTTTCCCCCTGTGGCTTAGAGAGGGAGGGAATGAATCCCTGGCTATTTTACAGAATCATGTAATGCCCGTGTTACCAAATGCAACAGTCTGTAAAAGTTAATACTAATGATATCTTTTCCTAGCTAGAAGATAGATAATAAATGCCATGAAAAGAGCTCCCTGTAGTTTAACCCTGAATGGCAATACATCTGATGAACTTCTTGCAATTTCTCAATTTTGGCAAGCTATAATTTGCCAATAATAATCTGCTTACTTCATGGAATTTTAAAGATACCTTTTCTCCTTTAAGATTTATTTCCTATGTAGCCATGCTACTTCACTGTGTCTTTTTTTTACTAAACAAACAGTAAAAAAGGTTTGTATATGTAAATTATAAAGACATTTTTGTTACTGTTTTTCACAGCACAAGGTTCATTATAGAGTAGACTTAAAAGCAATCTGATTTATTTAAGCTGAATCCAGTTTTGGTAGGATATATGCTGGATTTCTTTCCTTCTTTCCTTCTTTCCTTCTTTCTTTCCTTCTTTCTTTCCTTCTTTC
>NC_048926.1:73275610-73324003 GCF_011077185.1 Oxyura jamaicensis
TTTCTTTCTTTCTTTCTTTCTTTCTTTCTTTCTTTCTTTCTTTCTTTCTTTCTTTCTTTCTTTCTCTTCCTTCCTTCCTTCCTTCCTTCCTTCCTTCCTTCCTTCCTTCCTTCCTTCCTTCCTTCCTTCCTTCCTTCCTTCCTTCCTTTCATTTCTTTTAAATTTTTGACTCAAGCAAAGTATTAATGTACAGTACAGTTAAATACTGAATATGATTGTTCTGGTTTCAGTTAGGACAGAATTAATTTTCCTCCTAGTAGCTGGTAGAGTGCTATGTTTTGGATTATGATGAGAAGAGTGCTGATAACATGCTGATATTTTAATTGTTGCAGAGCAGTGCTTACACCAAGCCAAGGACTTTTCAGCTAGCGGGCAGGCTGGGGGTGCAGCAAGAGCTGGGAGGGGACAGACCCAGGACAGCTGACCCAAACTGGCCAAAGGGCTATTCCATACCATCTGACGGCATGCTGAACAATATATAGGGGTGGGGGGGCCGGCTGCTTGGGGATAGGCTGGGTGTCAGTCAGTGGGTGGTGAGCAATTGCATTGTGCATCACTTGTTTTGTACACATTATTATTATTATTATTATTATTATTATCATTATCATTATCATTATTATTATTTCTTATCTTAATAAACTGTCTTTATCTCAAATCACAGGCTTCACTTTCCCGTTCCTCTCCCCCATCCCAGAGAGGGAGGGGGGAGGGTGAGCGAACGGCTGTGTGGTGTTTAGCTGCCGGCCGGGTTAAACCACAACAGTCCTCTAGGAAAGAGGAAAATTAACTCTGTCCGAACTGAAACTACGACAATGATGTACCCCTGCTTCTCCTTAAATCCAAAGTCGATTTTCAAAGGCTTATCAGCAGGGGGCATTATTCGACATTAAATTCCAAATGCCAAACTAACAACTCTTCATCTTGTGTATTATTTTTTACTAAGTTAGGTTTCTCCCCTGTATTTTTCCACAATATTGTTATTATTTTTTTTAAAAAAAGTAGAACTGCAATTCCAAGTCATTTGCTGACATTGGTAATCTGCTTACAAACCTACTGTAGGTTTTATCCTCTTAGAAAAAAAAAAAAAAAAAAAAAAAAAAAAAAAAAGTCTTTGTCATAGTTTTATGCAGTTTAGAGGAGGAGAACCTGATTTTATGACCACTAAATGTATAGGCAGCATTTTCAAAGGGGATTATATGCAGTAAAAAAAAAACGGTGGGTTTGACACATGCAGAGATTACAGTCATGAGCATTGATTAGTCTTTGACATCCTTGATGTGTTGTCATACACATTTGAGGAAATGACTGACAACAGCCCAATTTCCTAGGCTTGCTCTCTGACAGAAGCTACAGACCTGGAGAAGGGATGTATTTCCATTAGGCAATTTTTAAACAGCACCATTTTCCCCTTGGAGTGCCCATTTTACTCTCCACTGACAACACGGAGATAATTTACACACTGATAATTTAAATGATCAGTTACAGATAATGAATTTAGGTGCTCATGTTAACAGGATATTTTCTTGCTTGTTTACCCACACTAAGAAACAGCACAAATAATATACCTTTTCTCCCAAGTCTTATAGGAGATAATTCACAAAGCTGGTCTGTAGAATAGCAATCTAGCAGTGAACTGATGACTGAAGTGTCCAAAGTTAAAAAGGAAAATATAACTGGGGCATTGGCTCCATTCACTGGCCCTTCGCTCCAGGTTGATCTTTACTCCAGAGCACCATGATCTAGTTCTTGCTTTGTTTACATTACCTACCATTAACATAAAGTTACTGAATCTTGCCTGATCTTCTTGTATTAAATTCTATGCATATTTTATAATAATGCATAGTATGTCCCTATACATAGTGTAAAGAGCCAGCAATTAAACATTTTAACATGAATTACACTATTTGGGCTAAACACAGATTTTTTTTCTCCACAATAACAAGCAAGAAGTTTAGCCGATGTTTTTAAATGAAAGTTGAGATTGTCACATCGTTACATGAGTGGAAATTTTAAGAAAAAAATAAAGAATATATTTAAATACATAGTAACACTGGGACTTTAAGCAACATTCAGATGATACCCACTTCAGTGTTCATGCATGCTGTTTTCTTTAGGCCAAAATGTAGTTTTCTAATAGTGAAAAACAGTTGTAATAACAAAGGCCCTCTGGATTATGTGAAAATTAAAATTCTTCTCTTAGCAAATCTTGAAGTTTATACTGTAATTTTCCTTTAAAACCTCAGAAACATGGAGTAATGTTGGGTTTGATAGCCCTCCTTATAAATGTCAGGAGGTTTACAGAAGCAAGGAGACATGAGAATTAAAATTTCCATCTGTCAAAAGGGTTAATATATTTTTATTTTTCTTCTTTTGTACATGAAGAATATTATCACTACTACTAAGTATTATACTACTAAGTATTAGTAAAATCTCTGAACCCCAAATCTGTAATATGTATTTTCCTAAGCAGGTCCCACGAGGCTTTTCAGCAGGTGGCATTAATGCTCCATCCAATTCCAAATGGCATACAGCCAGAAAACTGCTGCTTCCAGCAATTAACACCTTGAAATGATCAGCAAACTATGGCAGAGAGTAAGTTCTTTTCTTAGAAGAAAAAGCTTGTGTTAAAATGGCATCTGTTCTATTTTTTTTATTTTTTATTTTTTAGCAGCAGAAGTGGAACATAGATGTATTTTGACTACTCTGATGTTAAATTTGAAGAAGCTGAGGGCATGTTTTCTTTACTTTTATTTTCCTTTGCCCATCAAGGCATCTGCAGAATCAGTATTTTCAAATGAAGAGAACATGACTAAACAATTTAGCCTTCAAGGATGCACCAGTATCAGTAATACCTACACAGTCCTCTCTCAAATAAATGGCACAGTTTTTCTAGCTTCCCCACACAGGTTTCCTCAAGTATAAAGACTTGCTCTTGCCACCAAGAGCAAGACAAGAGAGGTAAAGATATACTCCAGTGGCAGACATGTATGACCACTTAGGGCTGAGTTACACTCCAGGGGTGGTTATCCTACATATCGTTGTCCAAAGTGAAGAGTAGGAAATCCTGGGATCATTTTCAGGACTTGAAGAAACTCTTAACTACTGCATGAAATCCAGCATCAAACACACTACAAAAAGCTTTAATGTTTCAAGCATCATACAGGAGGCCACTGCAGACATTTGAAAGAGCTTGTTCGGTTGGAATACTCAAGAAAATTTGTTGCTTATTCTTCAAAAGGCAGGCCAAGTTCTGTCCATACCATGAAACTGCCCAGAGAAGAGTTCAGAGAGTTAGGAAATAATAGAAAACAGTCTGCCAGGATGTTCTCAAAGAATTAGTCTCCAGTTTATGTTTCAAAGGATTCTAGGTTTGATTCTCTAAAAAAAATATATATTTTTTCTTCTAAAATATCCCCACGCTCAGGTCAGAACTGACAAATGACTATAGCAAGAGCAAGGCTGGTTCCTAGCAATTTAAGTTAAATTATTATTATTATTATTATTATTGTTAGAAAGCAACAGAGGAAATCATCCTTAGTTTTCACTCTCTCTATAACATACAATGTTATTGCTTTAAACACAGTAATTCAGATGTACAGCAAAGCTGTTAATTATTAAAATCAGTCTTTGGTTATAATATGAAGTGTTAACATTTTGGATTGAGTGAGCAACAATGAAGAAGAGGCATGATTCAGCATGATTATGTCTTAAAGCATTCACACAACAGTGGAACTGAAGAGGGAGTGCTAAATGTAAGATACAATTGTCACACGTTGCAAAATTCCTCTAAGTGCAATCTGAGGCAAGCTGATATTCTCAAAAGCCTCAGTCACTTGGTTGAAGTACTGGTTTTTAATGTAAGTCCTCACAAGATTAAAAAATGCCCCAGCACATGCAACTTGAAAGATACTTTTGAAAAATACCTCATGAATTCCTATGCCCTCCACAGAAAACATCTCATCCATCTTTCTCACTAACCACTTGAAATAGACATAAGTAATTTATAAATCTCTAAGATAATAAAGTTTGGCTTTTACTAGTATGAAACATTATTGATTAGTATGTTAGTGGCTTGGGGAAAGTGACTGCTACAGTTACAAAAGTGCTTACAATTAGCTTAAATACTAATTAAAAAAAAAAAAGTCATAATAGGAAATACTCCTCTTAATATGAAAAAAAATGTTTTCAGACCCAGGACAGATTCAGATCTGATCACATTCATAACTGCTACTTAAAGCCATATTCTTCAAAGAGCTACTGAATTACTCATTTAGACTAATGGTTAAAAGGAGTCAGATCTTGAAACTAGACTACCAGGATATCTCAGACTGAAAGGAACAGCTAACACAATTGCTTAACTTACATTTATGTCTTCATAAAAAGAACCTGATTATAATTGTACTTTTGCAACACAACCCACCCATGAAAAGCAAAAGTTTTGATTATTTTCTGTACTTTGTTTAGTGCCTGAGAATTTCAGTGCTGGATCTAATAATAAAGCTATGTCCTTGATCACATGAGATAATCCAATCCATTTGGATCTTTCATACAGTTTCTCTATTATATTTTTGTGATCTCAGTTCAAACAAGTACCAAAGTGTGCTTTAGGATGTTATTAACCAAAGTCTTACTCAACAAAACATTTAAATATATACTTAAAACAAATAAGCACATGCTTAAATTGATAGGTACTTTAGTGCTTTGCTAGCAGAGCCTATATTTGTATAAAATTATACCTTCTTTTATCCCATGTTAACCAGAACTCCCCAACTCCCTTGTAAAATCACTCTCTTCATCTTGAAAATCCACTAGTGGTTGTCTTAATCTTAACTGTACATGTTCCTTTTGTCTTGAATTGCCCTCAGTCCTCTTTCCTTTCATCTTCTACACATCTGCTACAATTCCCTCTTCTCTATAAAATGTCTTTTTTTTTTTTTTTCTCTATACTTTACAGTTTTACTTTTATTTATAATTAACTGTAACAATCACTCGTGCTTTCCACAATTTTGTATTGGTTTTCATAAAAAAACACCTTTCTCCTCAGCCACCTCTGGCATCTACTCAAATGTAAACCACTTTTTATATGCAAGCACCTACACATGTAAATATTTCACATTTATTTCACTTAAGACAATACCTGTTTCATTGAATTGGGACTTAAAAAAAAAATCCTGCATTTTATTCAGAAATTACCCCCATCATTGCAATGTAAATACTTAAGATACAATGATTACAGCTAACTAGAATATCCTTACTGTACAGTTACCTCAGCCTCTGTATCTATCTTATTTCACAGTACTGAACTTAAAATTTTGCCACCTGGCTGTCCCTAGCACTGATAATAGTGATTAAAAAAGTCTTACCTAAAGTAAAACAAAAAAAAATCCCTCTGCTTTCATAACCCAACACGTGAATATTCCAGTCTATCTCTGCCACACTAAAATTCCCCATTAAGCATATGGTTGTTACTCAGAAAGGCAAGATACTCCCTCCAACATCTTTGGATTCACTGCCCATTACCTAACAACTTAAAAATTCTTTAGAGAGAGACAAAAGTTGGATGTGCCATTGCTTTAAGCCATTCCTATGCTGACAAGATCACCAAGAAGAGGTCTTGTGAGATGCAAAAATCCATTTTCCAAAATAAAGAGCTCTGAACACAGCAACTTGCTGTGCATGATACCTTATGGTGCAGTGCAGCAAAGGCTAACAATGCTCCTGTGATTATGGGGATCACCTACAGCAGCACCCAAATGAGGTAGGTATTCACCCGGTGGAGTATTGGGTGAGTTGTCCTCTCATGCTGTCTTTGCACTGTGTGAGGTGTTTTTATGAAAAAGGTGCTTTAGTCATGAATGAGGTATTGCATTCAAAAAATGGGTTTCTGGATAAAATGGGTTTCTGGATAAAGCTCTGCTATCTGCTTTTCACTGGAGATCAGTCTGGATCTGTCTAATGCTCTGTTCCAGCCTCCGAAATCTCTGAATTTATTAAACTTGTTGGAATACTTAAATATTGCAATATAGCAACACAATAAAACTCTTGTAGAATGCAGAGCAACTCCCAAAAGATTTAATGATAATTTGTCTTGAATTTTGTCCTTCTAGCTTGAAGCGGCATTTGTCCTTTTGTGAAAAGGCTGGTTTTTTATTTGATTCTTTTTGACAGCAGATCTTAACCTGGACTATGCTGACGTGACTCATCCTGTGTATTAGAAATACTGGAATATCTTGTCATAATTTATTGCCTACCTAATTTCAGTAACCCAACACAAAACTGTGGCTTACTTAGTTTTGAAGTAGCACATTGATACCATGTGGGAAAGGAATTCACAGGTGGCTTTGCCCTGCTTCCCACGTCCTTGTATTAGAGATAATGAGGAAACAAGCTAGAGACAAGTGCATGGAGAAGCTAGACCAATTATAAGTTGTTATCGGCGCATGCTGTAGTTAGTTGCCTATATATACTCTGTGAGAACCTGCAATAAAGGAGGACGATTATACTCGCATCGAGGTTGCATCGTTACTCCGGTCCGTTTCCCTTTCCAACAACAATACCACACAAAATAAAGATTTGATTCGCGCACACACATTATTTGCATAAGGCTATGTGCTCCAGAATTGGAGGTCCCTCCCTTGAAAGCTGAAACCCTGCCCTGCTAAACAATTTCCCTGCTAAAACAATTTCCCTGCTAAACCAATTTCCCTGCTAAAACAATTTCCAAGGTGCCATGCAAAACCAAGACTAGTTCACTGACTGATGGTATTTCACTGTACAAATGGCTCATAAAAGCTGTTAAATCTGTCATGTACTCTAAAGGCATTTTAGTCTAATGACTATTTTCACTTACATAGGAGCTGTCGGGAAAATTCATTCCTCACATGACAAGAAACATCAGATCCTGGCAAGACACAGGATTCTGGTACATCATACTAATAAATCTTTTCAGAAAGCTTTTCTTGACTGCTCTGTGGTATCTTTAAGGTGAGCTTTTCACTGAGAGATGCAGAGGTGTACGCTGACATTTGAGGTGTCCTTACAGGTAGGAAAGCAAGCATCTGTCTGCAGATTGAAGGGACTGGCAGTGGGAGTATCAGACAAAAAAGGAAAATTAGGATAACGTAAAATACAAAAGGAGCAAAGACCTGAAGGACGTGAGAACCAAACCACACCAAAACACAGTCATTTACCTTAACCACACCAAAACACAATCATTTATCTTGTGCTTGTTTTCAGACCATAAAACTTAAACATTAATGATGGATCAAGTGACATTACAAAACAAAACAAAACAAAACTAACAAAACAACAACAACAACAACAACAAACACCCACATTTGAGTAAAGTTCAAGGGAAAACAGAGTCACAAAGTGACTTTTGCCAACCCTGGCTTCTAGATGCCAAGATGCACTATAGCAGAACAGCCTTCTGCACTGGAGTACATGTACTCCTCCCGATGAACAAGAGGAGTTCATGTCCAATGTACATCTTTCTTTTGTTCAAACTCATTCCCAGCTTTTCTGCACTCAGAGGGGAGGAGCCACCTTCCCGCAGACAGCTGCCATGGGGTTGGTGGGCTGCTGCCTCATCCACATACTTATTCTTCTTGCATTACTCTTCCAGCATTATTCTACCAGAGAAGCTACAAAAAAAGCTCCCCATTATGCAGACAGACTGAAAAGCTGCTGGGATCATGTCTGGCCAAAGTAAAGGGAAGCTGTTTTCAACTCCCCAGCACTCCTGCCTTGTAGATCCAGAGAAGTACCTGCCCAGGGAGGGTGACCTTACAGAAGAACCACATAATAACTGCACGGTTAGGAAGAGCAGCTCTTTAGAGATCCCATCCTCTTAGCTTCCTCACACTGAGAGCACTTGCCAAATCTGCTTTCTCCTCAGACATTTTTCCCCATGCTTTCATCTCTTTTGTTCTGGAAATGCAGAATGGCCCTCTGTTCTTCATTCATCAATCTGCCTGCTAGGAGACAATCTCAAGCGCAGACTGATCCCATGAGGTTCTGAAAATGTACCCCTTTGTGCAATGCAAATTTGAATAGAAAGAAAGTCTAGCTCCAAAGCAAAACAGCACATATCCCCACCTTTATCTTTTAGTGAGCATTGCAGGTAGAGCACAAAACTGAAGAGCTGCAAGGTTTTGAGTAGCAGCAATAATTTCTGTTTAGCTCTTAGACAGAATAGAATTAATGTTCCACTGTATTTCACAGCCCAGAAAATCTGAAGGTAAATGTAAAGTCTCAGGGAAACCAAACACCTGCACATTACACATTTTTTGGCTTATTTCTACTGCCTTTGAAAGAAATGGTCATGCCAACTTTGATTTCAAAAGGTGTTAAAAGCAGACCTTTTTCTCTGACAGTTTTATTAATCATAGAAGTGTTGTGGGCCAGTGTTTTTGGTTAGAAAGGAGTACATTTCCCAGAAGTGAACGTGTGTGCAGTGACAAGAGTTGTCTTTCCACAAATGGGCCTTTCCTTTCAACACTCTGGTGGCCACTCCACAAGCCACCTAAGGACTATACCAAAAAGGAGCACATTTTACTGCTCTTTGCTAGGAATCAAGCTATGATGCACTGGCAGGAAGATTATGACAGGCATTTGGTTCTTTACACTCCTCATCCTCAGAGTGCTTACTCCTGCCTGCCTGGACTGTTCCTTTCCTTCATAAATGAGGCTCTGATAGTTTCATCAATTACAAAAAATAACAGTTTTAAATTCTGTGCCCTGCTGTCAAGTTCTTCATTTATTATTAACTACTTCTTGCAGCAGTCTAATATTCTCTTTTCTTTCTATCCTACAACAGCATGGTGCTCTGACATTTTAAGCATCTACTTAATCCCCCTTCGTTCCCATATACATAAAAACACTGTATCACATTTTTAAATGACTAATACTTCAGTATTCCCATTCTGCTACCTGCTGAGGAAAGGAAGAAAGGGAAAGGCTGAGTAATTGTGTTTCTGAGACAGCAGCCCTATAGATGACTGAATTTATTTATTACTAAAATATGTTTTAAAATATTGCACGGGTGCAATGGAGATATAACTTGATAAATGTTTAGTTCTATGAGAAAACAAATTTCTTTACCTTTTAAAAATTCTGTTGAGAGTTCAAGGCCTTTAAAGAAAGAAGAGACTTATGAAGAAGGTAAGAAGTAAGTATTTGACTAGCAGTTGCTGAAATGCACTTGCAAATCTGAGAGTTGTGTCTCAAACAGAAGCAGAAATCACAATTAAAACTTCATATGTAGATGTTGAGATCTTGGCACAGCTATGGACTTAAGTAATTTTATGGGTTTTGTGCCAGGTAAAAAGCTGTCCCACAACAGTGAATCATAAAAATCCAGCATCTCCAGTTTCATTCTAAGTGAGCAAGTGGCACAACATGGGATCTATTAGAAGAGTGAATACACCAAATTAGAAAAGACAAGAAAAATCTCAGTCCCTAACAATCAGTGTCTTCTGATACCAGTTTTCTGACATGTGCTGTATTTAGTTATGTTGTGTTCCAACATCCGTATGCTGGACTACTATGCCTAGTAAAGTCACCAAGTCCCCCTGTATCATGGCAGGCTGGAATTTGTCATTCCAAAACTGTCTGCAAAAGATGGAAAATCAAATTTAGCCTTACTCTAACAACATTGACCTTATCACCTTCTTAGTTGCCATTTCTGTTGCGTATTTCTTCCACATATAAAGGTTTTCCCTGTAAATTGACAGCCTGGGAGATGGCTGGAGCACTGAATCTTTGTCATTAATGGAACAGCTCTCATTAAAATTCATAGCACATGCCTGTGCTTCCAGACTGATGTTATTAAATAGAGCAATGCAGGTTTACAGTAGTTGGGCATTGATGAGTGCAGCAGTTGCTGCCAAAAGAAACTGTCTGCTGACACCAAGAGTGCAGCATGCTTAGATCAATCACAAAAACCAAACATAGACAATGTTTTAAATTCAGTAGGAAACTACCAAAGACACTTTACTTCACCTAAATGGACACAGTCTTATTAATATGTATACTGCATTATAAAATCCATTTTATTTGCTTCCACCATTTTGCCAGCTGATTGGGAAACTTTACAGAACAAAACCCAACCAAACAAAAAACAAAACACCCCCCAAAAAAATACCATATCACTTTGAATCTCATTTGCTGCTTCCAAATCATGCTGTGTCTGAGCCAACCACTTAGTACCACTTTTAATCACAATTTATAATCTGATATTAACAGTAATAAATAATCTGATAGTAGTGGCAATAAAAATAGCATAAAAAGAAGTGGTAATAAAAGTAGTGGTAATAAAAAGAGTATAAAAAAAATTAACAGTGACCATTTCTGTTTTCAGAATCTGGAATCATCTTGCTACATAATTGTGAACCCAGGGAATGGAAGAAGGGAAAACATGGGTTTTGAAAACTTGCATAAAATCACTAGGTTCTGGTGCTCACTCATGTCTCTTTCTCTTAAATGTCCCATTTTCTTTTCAACTGTTAGCCCTGTCAAAATAAGTAGAAATATACACTGCTATTTGCTATGGCCATTTATCATGAAGAAGTTTGGTTTTACTCCAAGAATAGTCAGTCTGTTTGAACCTGAATTTAACAGAATTTATGTTCCTCTAGAGCCTCTTTTAAAAAGTCTCCACATGAAAGAATGGCACACCTTTATCTTCTTCAGAGTCTTTCTAAACCTGGGCAGCAGGAGCATTAAGACACATATTTGCTTTTTGTCAGAATCTGAACAGTAGATAGTATGGAGAGTAGTCTGATGGAGGCTACTTGGGGATGCAGAGGTTGGGAAGAAGCTGCACACTGCCACCACAGCTTGTTGATATACAAAGTGGACTAATGGAGCAAGGCTTGCAATAGGAACCTTTATCTTCTGTTAGTGACTACAGTATGCAATTTGGGTAAGAAAACCATCAGACTGACTATCTGTAATCAGTGGTCATTTTCATATCAGGCATGTAAATACCTAGGCAAGTTATGGAATGAAAAGTGGCTGGGCAAACAAAATTGTCTTGCACAACAATTGCACATACCTCTAAAATTTGGGAGGATTTTTACATTGTTCATTTTTTTACTGCTTTCCTTTGCCCATCCTCAATGTGCTGCATCCTACCTTTTCTTTTCACTGCCATTGGGCCTGCATTCTTTTTCCTTCACATCAGGTTACATCACTTCATTGGAAAGAACATTGGGACAAATGTTTGTTTTATTGTGAGGATGGCCAAAAACTGAACGTGTTGCCTAGTAATGCAATAGGAAAGATCAGCTGGACAAGGCTCAGAGGAACTTAACCAGCTGCTATTCCTCTGAACTATGCTGTGAATAGGGAACTCCAGAAATTTCTTCCCATCTGAATTTTCCTGTGAGTCTACAACCTTTCTTTTAACTCTCAGAAGTGTATACTTGGGTCTCTGACCCACCTGGTTGACCCTGGCTGCCTTCCTTATACAAATTACAGCAACTCCGAGTACTCCAAGTTTCTTCCGAGTCCCTCAATGCTTTTTTCCTTTCATCTCTACAGAAAGATTTTGCAGTAATAATGAAAAGACTGAAACTGATCATGAGAAACCAATGCTGGTATGAACTCATATGAGACCAATGCTGTACGAAGCACTCCTGTTCACACAAATATTCAGTTTGAGAGTTTCAGTGTTTCCCACTCATTCAACAGAACTGGAATGATTTTTGATTTGTCTGGTTTAAGTGAGCTCATCAAGATCACTGATGACTACTGATTTAACTGGCTCCAAGTCAAACATTAGCAGAATCATACAACTAATAAAAATGTAATCTGCTACAGGATTTGGAAGGTTAATTCACTCCATCATAACTGGAACCTCATATTGGGCTAACTAATAAGAAACTTGGTTACATTTATGAGCTACATTTACACTTTTTTTTTGCTATTGTTTTATTAGAAGTGCAGTATTTCTTATAGACAACAATAAATCAAGCAGGAAATTGAACAATAGTTCTACTATGAAAAACAAAATATCACAATCTATTCTGATAGGATTTTAAATCCCACTAAATAAAAATAGTATTAAATCCATAACACTGTACTGATGCGCAAAATACTCACACAATAAATTTATCTTGTTAATAAGTTATATAACAAGTATCAATACATTATTACTCTAAAAAGCAGCTTCCAGGTAGGCAAAGTCTACACTCCAGAAATAAGCTGCTAAGTGGTAATGAACAGTGGATTATTGACTTTATAGTATAGACATGCAGCTTTTTATGTCAGATCTGGGAGAAGGAAATACAGGAACAATTCAGCTAATACATGACCAAATTTAGCCATCTTTTTAATTACTGAATTTACCCTACGAAAGTCAAGAACAAAACTAACAGCAACTCCAGTAATAATTTTACTATTATTTCCAAGATGTAATCTGATTGCATCATGCTTTTGGTAGCCCCTGTCAATAATTACTGTAAATCATAAAGAGCTATTAATTGCTACAGAATAAGAAAAAGGTTAATAAAAGTTTCAAACTTATTTTAAACTCATTAGAGCCTATCCCCCCAAGTGTCCCATTACATGGGTTCTCCATTCATCAGCTCATGTGATCAGGTCATAAAGGGCAACAAGAGAAGGAGGCATATACCAGGGTTTTGAGGTGTGCATAAAGATTTTGAGCCTGGCTTCCAGCACCTCCACCACCTCTTTGCACCAGCCCTAGCCACCAACACAGCTGCTGCTGGCTTGACATGTGATGGGGCACAGAGGGGCTCCCAGCAGCAATGGTGCAAGCAAACACACACAGACTGTGCTGCAAGGCCACTAGAGACCACAGACAGCCATGGGTCTCTAGGCAGGTCTGGTGTGATGCAGATGTTAATCCCACTGAGTACTATAAATGCATCATCTGAAAGTGAGTTACAGACCATTATGAACAACCACTTGGTTTCTTGGACTGTGTAACAACTCTGTAACAATCGACTAACTGCTTAGTAAAGTATTGATAAATCATTTATCTAAGTCCTTTCAAAAAATCTATCCACTATAGAAATCTGTTCCATTAAATCATTCTGCTTCAAGACGAAGATGAGTCTTCATTCCTGACATTTAAGTTAGACCTGGAGTGCTAAAGGAAGAGCTAATACAATTTATCATTTTATATTTATACCAAAATCACAGATATCTGAAATTTTACCAAGTCTGAACTTGTTAAATTCATCAGAAGTATTAATCTAGTCCTGGCATCAAGCTAAAAGAAAATTTGTTAAGACCCATGAACTCTAAACCTGTGGGTCAGCCTCTAATCAACTGCTGTAAGCAAACATCATAATGAGTAATGATTTCACGAGTAATGATATCATGTATGTGAGATTTCAGTGCCCATTTAGCATCATTTGCACAACATGCAACAAATTCCCAAACACTGATTCCCATCAATACCACTCTCTTACAGATTTCCTACAAATGCAACTGCATATGAAAGATTTTTGTACAGTCTCTTGAATAGCTCCATGCTGTTCACATCTGGGAACAAATATACAGCCCATACAAAATTACCTGTGAGAGAGAGTATATGGCCAGGCTTCAAGAAGTCTGAGAGGTATCTGAGAACTAGTTGTATTACAGAATTATAGAAGCTTTACTTCTTTTGTGAGTGTTATTTGCATGCTGGCAAACAGATCGTCCCTTTGTGATTGTAAAGGAGAAGATAGCACACTCTACCAGAAGATACCACATTTTGGGGAAATGCCATGTTAGTGTCACATCTTAGGTTTGTAAAAGTACAAGACTTAGCAGGCTTATTCTTAAAAACAATTATTTAAACTCTGTTGGAATATCTGGAAGTACTGGGAAGGCTGGATGGTTGTATTTAAGGTTACTTATGATGGATTTCTGAGTCCCTATTCATTCCTTTCCACTCTTTTTAAAGATTAATATAACATGCCAATTAAGTATCATACTACCAGGGATATCCCCAGAGATTAAAGAAAACAAATATGCTAAGAGATGTAGATCAGAAGAAACAGTGCAAGTGTGTAATGGCAGAGTCAATAATATGGTATGTACTGCATCTGCAATGGTTGCCAAATTTTCATACATCTGAGTAAAAAAAAAAAGAGCTCAACATTGTGTGCTTGGGAGAAAAAATATGAAAAATCCTCAGGTCTTTGGAGTATGCAGAAAAACATAACAACAAATTCTGCTCTACCATAATCTGCAACCAACATTATGATCTAAGCATATTTCTGAAAAAAATGAAAAAGTCAGCATTAATTTTCATTGACAATAACTCTTTGTCCCCATGTGTTATATCTGCCCATGTTATGTACTCTGCTATATTTATTTTCATGTTCATCTTGTTATCTATTTAAACCTTAACGTTTTCCAGTCATTGCAAGAAATACCCTCTAACTTAGAATGCTTCAGCATTGGTTTGCAGAGGTCTGCACATATAATACAGGAAACCAGATTTAATGATGACAGACACCGATGGCAAGGGGATGCCTTGAGCCCACAGGTGAACCCCTGGAACATCTTTCCTGGCTGCCTCAGTAGGAAACAAAACCAAGAAGCCTCACATAGTGAGTACTGAATACCATTACAGGATACAGTTGCTGATCATTGCAACAATTTGGAGTTAATTAAATTCAAGGTACCTCTTTAGATGCCCATCAAACATCTGCTTGGATTTTTTTGGTGCTTTCTATGAGAACTGGACACTACCTTGCCAAAACTGAAAACTGCATTTCAACTATCCAAAACTGTGATCCTATGTTAATATTTCCTTTAAGCACTATTAATCATACCATTAAATCTATGATTTATTAAAGATAAATCTTGTCATAAAATCAGTAAGTTTTTCTAAGGGAAAGTTCAAATTTTATTTTTGTTTTTAAAGAACATGTTATATCTGATGCCTCTTATAAATGTTGCTTTAAGGACCACGGCACACAGCACAAGGCCCTTCACAATGCACTGGTAAATTCTGGCAGAACTTCTCTATCGTCCTCAAATGCTCCGCTCAAAAATAGAGAGCACCAGTTGGTACACCCAAATGGGCAAAAATATTTTGAGTTTTCAGAATACCTAAACAAAAAATTGGATTAAAAAATGTGTCTTGTATGTCATGACTGTTCTAATTTCAGTTATTTTTTTATAGCTTCCAAATCCCTGCTGTGATACTGATGACAAACAGGAGTTCAAGAGGCACTTGTCTCACGTACACAAATGATGTCAGCATTGAAGGCATTCTTCTGCTAAAGAGTAGTTCAGCTGTTTGCTTGACTACATGGAATATTGTCAGGAAAATGCAGGGAGGCAGAGAAAGAGATTTTTTTTTTTCCTCCTCTGTGTCTCAGTAATTTAAAACTCTTTTTTTTTTTTTTTTTTTTTTTAATACATTAAGTTAGAACTGGTATTTGAAGGTGATTCAATCTGTCCAAAAATAAAATTACAAAAAAATTAAAGGAAAATTTACTCCACTGGCTGTGGAAACAAAGATCCTATGAGGCTGTAACACACAGTTTAAGTTAAATTTTGCATCAGAATACATACAAGACTAGAGCTTTGTATATCACAATATTTTTCCTTTTCTTCATGATGAGAGAGAGAGATTTTTCTTATAAAATCTTCAGTTCTTTCCAATGCACCATATATTGAGTTGTCGAGAATAACTAGTTTCTACTCTGCCTGAAAAAGTTTCCTGAGTGCAGAACTGATTTAGCATGAAAAGGTAGGATCTTCAAATTAAAATCCAGTGTTTCAAGTTTTGATGGTTTTCACAGAATCACAGAATAGTCTAGGTTGGAAGAGACCTCCAAGATCACCGTGTACAACCTCTGACCTAACGCTAACAAATCTTCCACTAAACCATATCCCTAAGCGCTACATCTAAACGTCTTTGAAAGACCTCCAGGGATGGTGACTCAACCACTTCCCTGGGCAGCCTATTCCAGTGACTAACAACCCTTCCAGTAAATAAGTTTTTCCTAATATCCAACCTAAGCCTCCCCAGCGCAACTTTAGCCCATTCCCCCTCGTACTGTCACCAGGCATGTGGGAGAATAGACCAACCCCCACCCGCTACAGCCTCCTTTAAGTTACTTGTAGAGTGCGATAAGGTCACCCCTGAGCCTCCTCTTCTCCAGGCTAAACAGTCCCAGCTCCCTCAGCCGCTCCCCATAAGACTTGTTCTCCAGACCCTTTACCAGCTTCGTAGCCTTTCTCTGGACTCGCTCAAGCACCTCGATGTCCTTCCTGTAGTGAGGGGCCCAAAAGTGAACACAGTACTCGAGGTGTGGCCTCACCAGAGCCGAGTACAGGGGGACAAGCCAGGATGCTGTTGGCCTTCTTGGCCGCCTGAGCACACTGCTGGCTCATAGTCAGCCAACTATCAACCAATACTCCCAGGTCCTTCTCTGCCTGGCAGCTTTCTAATCACACATCTCCCAGCCTGTAGCTCTGTTTGGGGTTGTTGTGCCCCAGGTGCAGAACCCGGCACTTGGCCTTGTTGAACTTCATACAGTTGGCCTCGGCCCATCAGTCCAGCCTGTCTAGATCCTCCTACAGAGCCTTCCTACCCTCAAGCAGATCGACAAACACACCTAATCTGGTGTCGTCTGCAAACTTGCTGAGGGTGCACTCGATCCCCTTGTCCAGATCATCGATGAAGATGTTAAAGAGGACTGGCCCCAGTACCGAGCCCTGGGGGACTCCACTAGTGACCGGGACCGGATTATTTGAGTCTGCCCTAACCTACCTTGTCCATGTCAGGATTACAATAATCCACAAAAAAAAACACAATGTGACACATACATCAGTCATATTAAAGTCACTTCTGTAACTCTTTGATCATTCTAAGACAATTTAATTAAATCTGGTGCTGGAAAATTGCTCTGTTTTCACGTGTGAAGACACACCCCAGATGCACCCTTTAGAAGTATTGGGTAATTTAGAAAATTAATTTTCATATTACTCCCACCCTAAGACAACTCAAGCCCTCAAACCATTGAGAGAAAGACGAGGAAAAAGGAAGCGCCACATCCGCAGAAATTCCTGAATAAATTTCTTCTTTTATTAGCTAGAGAACCATTACAATCACAGCCACTGGTGACTCACAAGAGATGAGAAGGTTTTATTTAAAGAAAACAACATCAAGGTGCTGCTTGCTTATTGCTTATTTAAAAACTACCATTCACACAGACACAATGTCTGAAAAGTCTTTTGCATGCCTAGACACATAAAGTTGTGAGGATGCTGTTTACTCACATTATCTAACTATATCCCTCCAACATCTACTAGGAGATACAATTGTCACACTGCATTACACTCCCTTTCACTTATGATGAGCATCAAATATGCTGTAGAAGTATAAAAAGTCACTTTAACCTCACCAAATTCAAAGCCATTTACTCAGCTCTCTTATACCCATCTAGCATGAGTAGAAAGCTAACACCCTAGAAAGCTAATACCCAAAATGAGAAGGAAAAGAGAAAGGCCAGAGAACATGGAAAGCACTGCTAAATCAAGGTCTCCTGGCTGCTCACCAACCCCCAGGAAGAAAATTGGGATTTGCCAGGCCCTGCATTTCTCCCACCTCAACACTCCTTCTCTCTGCTCACTGATGTGCTGCCTACATCCAAGAGTAGCTTGGTTGTTCTGATGATGCATTCCCTACCTGCAGAGAACTGGGGCACTGAAAACAAACCCACCAGTTGCGATTTTACCTTTCTCCACCATTATCCACCTGTACTCAGGTGCACAAATGCCAGCTCTGAGCTCAGTGGAAGGTGTGTAACAGCAATCTTTGGACCAAGCCCTGCAAGGTGGGGTTGTGAAATAATGAGACAGCTATGCTGAAGCATCATTAAAGATGTTTCTGACACAACTTTGTCACTCATGTCCCAGAGGGTGAAGGAGGGAGGTACCCCACAAAGAGCTTTGGCAACAAATGCCCCTGCAATGATACCTCTTATGGTACAATAAAGGACCATCTGGAAAACTGCCTGCATTATTTGGGAGAGGGACTCAGATCTGCTAAGTGGCTAAAAGTTAGTTTAATGATTCTGTATTTAGCCTTTAAATCTATGCTTAATGTGACATTGTGTTTCTAATTAGGGACTGAAAATGTTCATTTACCATTTCTGTCATTACAGATTAGACATCACAAGCTATTATTAAAAAGTTTATATTTTGAATATAAAAAGGAATTTGTGGACTCAGACATGGACTGTAAATTCTTATAATGAGCCATTCATCTTCAGGTCAGGTTTTATAATAACTAGCTGCTACAAGTTAGTTGGGAGTGAGGAAAATGGAAAGGAAAAAAATGGAAATCACAGAATGGCTTGGTTGGAAGGGACCTTAAAAATCAACTACTTCCAACCCCAATGTGAATAAACACTAAAATTTTAAGTGTTGCATTTAAACAGATTGAAACCTAATTGTATTTAAAATGCCCAAACTCATTGTGAAACCCTGTTTCCTCCTCTGCCATCACAACTTATTTAAAGGCATGCTGCATATTGGGTAGTTAGCAAATATATACTGTCAGGGCATCGGACATGACAGCCAAGGCTCAGCTAAGAAAATGCCACTTTTTCTTAAGAGCAAATATCTCAAAAATTTTAATCAAAGGACCAAGTTCTATGGAAGATGGTAGGGAAAGCAGCATATTCTGGGAAACATTCCTACAAAAATAATTTCCTGGGCACCTCCTTTCTTACTCATGATCACCTAACAGGTCTGTTGCCAGATTGTTTTCACCATGGAAAAATGTTATGAGGAAAGCAGGCAACGTATTTTTAGCTGTCCTTCATGCACCTTTAGCCATGGCAGCCAAGCAATATACAGCTTATCAAATCTCATGGTGGCTTCAGACCAGCAAAAATGGGGCCTATTCTAGCTCAGGTAATCCTGCACAGGGCTTTGTGTCTAGCATAGACCCTCTGAAATGAATTCCTATTAGTCCCAGGCATGTGGAAGAATGAAAAGTGCTTTCAGCGTGTTTTAAGATTTACAGGGGCCTTTCAGACAGAATGGCTACTATCAATCATCTCTGCATTCCCGGCAGGAAATTAGATTGCCTGATGTTTAATGCTACCATGCCCGATAAAAGTCTATGAACGTGTAGTTCCAACAGTGCTACATTAAGAATCTATGCCGTGGACAAAAAGGCAGGGAAAACACGTTTTCACCCAATACAGCAGATTGAACATCTTTTTGGACACTACGTCTCTGATTCTGGCTGATTTTTCGTTTTAAATTACACTTTAATAAGCAAGGCAAATATATGAAAGGACAAAGAAAGTATACTTGGAAGGTGAAGAATTCTTTTCCTCCTGTCAAATGATTTATTGTGTTCATGTCAGTCTTGTCTACAGGAAGGACAATTTATAGTTCTGTCACACACGTCAAACGGGCTCATCATTCTTACATTTAGAAGACTAAAAATCTTCAGAACAGCTTGCTTCAGGAAATAAATTTGAGACATCTTATTCCTGGTGGTGTTCATTGTGTTTCTTCTGAGCTTATTGCTGTTTGTTTGCCATTTTTAACCTTTCTTACTCTAGCTGATGGGATGAAGTAGTGACCCATTTCTCAGTAAGAAGAGCCTTTCAGTTTCCTCAGGGAAGGGAGGCAGAGATTTCCGCAGAAAGCTGGACATTATGGCAGTGATAAATCCTTGTGAAGCACTGAAAGGCTCAGCCAGTGTGACCGGTACCCCCTGCTCCTGACTCCTGCTCCTGACTCCTGGTC
The DNA here is from genome assembly GCF_011077185.1 of Oxyura jamaicensis. Lineage (NCBI taxonomy): Eukaryota > Metazoa > Chordata > Aves > Anseriformes > Anatidae > Oxyura > Oxyura jamaicensis. The sequence goes on from NC_048926.1 coordinate 73,295,360, forward strand.
AGCACAACCAGCAATAAGCCAAATATCCACAATATGTAAGCAGGCTGTCAGTGAACACCTTTGCCCACTTTCCGTTTCCTAGTTTTTGCCCACTTTCTGTCTCCCTCTCTGGCACCTACTGTGTGTGAGTGTCCTGGTTTCAGTTAGGACAGTTATTTTTCCTCCTAGTAGCTGGTAGGGTGCTATGTTTTGGATTAGGATGAGAAGAGTGCTGATAACATGCTGATGTTTTAATTGCTGGAGAGCAATGCTTACACTATGCCAAGGACTTTTCAGCTCCTCACTCTGTCCTGCCAGCGGGCAGGCTGGGGGTGCAGCAAGAGCTGAGAGGGGACAAACCCAGGACAGCTGACCCAAACTGGCCAAAGGGGTATTCCATACCATCTGACGTCATGCTAAACAATATATAGGGGTGGCTAGCCGGGCTGGGGGAGCCGGCTGCTCGGGGTTGGACTGGGCATCGGTCAGCGGGTGGTGAGCAATTGCATTGTGCATCACTTGTTTGTACATATTATTATTATTATTATCATTATTATTTTCTATCTTAATAAACTGTCTTTATCTCAACTCACAGGCTTCACTTTTTTCCGTTTCTCTCCCCCATCCCAGAGAGGGAGGGGGAGGGTGAGCGAACGGCTGTGTGGTGTTTAGCTGCCAGCCAGGTTAAACCACAACAGCTCTTATAACTGTCCTAACTGAAACCAGGACAGTGAGTCATGGCGATAAAGAGACCAAGATCCAAGCTCTGAGCCACCGGGAGGGTATTGGGAGCACTGATTGACAGAGTAGTTAAGCCAATCAGCATTATCAATACCCAGAGGTTGGGTATTGGGTGACACCCATCCTGGAACAGGGAAGTGCAGTCGCACAGGAAACTGTCAAATCAAGCAGCTGCAGGCTCTGAGTGGGACTTAGAATAGAACTACTGCTGGATGGCAAAACATGATTCTCCAGTGGCCAGGGACACCTCCACTGTTGTTTTCTTCCTCTGGGGAGTGAGTGACTCACATCTTTTCTGTAAAGTCTTATTCTAGGTTATGATCATGTTGTGGGCTGTGATTCTACAATTCTAATTTGACCCCATCTGCAGAGGGTCTGTCTAAGTGTAACTGAAAAGACTGTCCTGATTGTTATTTATTATTGTTATTATTATTATTATTATTATTATTTTTTGTGCAATAGTAAATCTGTAATAATAACAACAAAGACATGGTCAACCTTCATTCATCCAGGGATCCCTAAAGATCTTACGTAGTCTTGGGTGACAGCCACTTTCACACAACAGCATCTGCCACAGCTGCATCTGGCAAGTCATGCCAAGCTTTACTACTCTTTTTGTTATGCTTTTCCTTCATCTTCCAATCAGTCAGATTCCTACTGCAAGGGAGGACTGACCACAGCCCTTTCAGGTCAAAAAGAGAACCACTACTGAGTCCAGACTAAACACCCATGGATCTTCTGACTGTTCTGGGGGCTAAGCTGGTAGTAGAGAATGTAGAGAACATGTATAAGGAAACTTAATCTGCTTTCCGGAGAAGATCCTACAAAGGGACTCCAGGTGGGTAGGGGTTAGAGAGGTCCTGGATATCAGTGCATGTTTTTTTCATGTCCCTGAGGTAAGGTCAGCATTCAGGAACTCTGAAAGCAGCCTTTTTAAATGCCCATTGCACCTGCTGCAACAGCACACCAGAAACTTTCCAAGATTTCAGTGGGCATGAGGTAAGTCTTACAGGACATCCAGAATTACTGTTAGTCTTTTAACTGTTCTTAGTGGTTCTCTTGTCAATAAGCGTGAGCCACCCCATAATTAGGACCAAAAAGAGAGTATTGCATCTGATCTATGTCAGAGAGGTAGTTCTATGGACAGGCAGTCACAGGCAGGTATGTCAATCTCACTATCAAAATATGGCACAAGTTTTCACCTTCCGTGCAAACCCAGAGGTACACCCTTGCTAAGAAAGCCCTACTGCATTTTACATACCAGTTGAATATATATTGATTTCAATATTGATTTTGGTCAGTCTGGCAGTGTTAGGGTAACTAAAAGAAACACAAAAAAGCCGATTTCAACAGGGTAAGGTAATGAGCTAACTTAAAAAGAAAACACACCTAACAAAGATGTAGAGCCATATTCCATTGTGGAAACATTCACTCCTGTAATTTCATTGATCATCAATTCACAGACCTTGTGCTAGCTGGCTCCTTCATCAGACTTGAACGATGTCTGTGCCTCACCTACATTTTATGTTGCAGCTGAACTAAAAATGGAGCTGAGCGTCATTTCCTAAGCCTACGAACCATTAGACTGTGAGATCTGACATTTATCTAAATGTCTAGTCCTTGTGCTACCTTAAGGTACCAGGTCTGAAGAAAATTGAGAAGATTTGAGTAGTCACTCACTGACCTACACCCGTAGCTACTTCTCCTTCTCCATCAAATACCACAGGAATAGCTAGCAAATTGGATGGAGTCAAGTTGAAAACATGGCATCTACTTCAGACCTAACCTCATCTTCATCTACGTAAGATCAGACCCATGTCATACCTATGTTATACAGGACAGTTCTCGGGGATTCGATGCTACTGAGCATGATGTTGGGTATTAAGGCTATCAAATAAGAAAGCATTCATCCTGACAAACAATATGGCCAACAAGTGACTCAATTACTGCAGGACAGAGCTGCCTTCTATGTAGGCCTGGCTCTGCCCAGTGTTTATTTTTTGAGTCAACTGAGTGCCACACTTACCTCAACAAAGATGAAACAGGGGATGATGGAGTAACTTCTCTGGGTGTTGTTTCCTAAAGCCATTTCTCATCACACTTCTTGGGGAGACACCGTTCAAAAATATATTAACCTGAAAAAAACAAGTCATATTTTACTATGTTTTGCCTTTTTGCAAACTCCACATTTAACATAACAAGGTTCATAACATGGAGCACTAATGTACCAGAGCACAGATATAGACAAAACAGAACATAAAGGTCTAACTTGTGGCAGTACAAAATAATGTGAGAAGGCACTCCCTCTGCAGCAAAACAAACAAACAACAAACAAACAAACAAAAACAAGTACCAGACAGGTCACAAATACGTTATCTACAGAGCAAACAGCAATAAGGGGTACAACTGTTTCCCTGAATGACAATCCTGCTTCAAGCAAAGGCTTCTTCACCAGAACATATTATAACACCACATTTCCAGCTTACTAACTTGCCTACAGTGTATTTTGAATCCAGAGATGGTGACTTGAGAACTTGCACTTTAAAAGACACGCTTATCGTACATTCACTGTACACGTGATCAATGTTTATCTGCATGAAATGTGAACTACTCAAGAAGGCATCACGGCTCACGTACCCCAAAAATAACAAGCATATACAACAAGAATGCAGTGAAGGATTGGGTCCATACTACAAAGTCTTTCTGACCTGCTATAAATTAGCACATTAACTGACAACCCCCCATCTATTTAGCATTACTTCAGGCTAGTGGCTATGTTAATTAACATAGTCTTGTACCACTCTGTGCCAAGACATTTAATCTCTTTGCACCACAAAAAGTAGGAAAGGAGAGAACAGAAGACTAACAGAGAGAAGATTTATTGAGAATGTGTGTGCTTTTGTGCATACATGAGGTAACACACCAAGAAGCTGCATTAAACAATAAGAGAGGAACAGGTAGTGACCTAGGCTAGCAGGGAAGTAGGTCTGGAAAAGCAGTGTGTAGCTGTCAGGTTTGTGAGACACACATGAAGATGCAAATCATTTGATATCAGTTTAAACGTGAGTACGTTAAGAAAGAGCACAGATTTCACAGAATCAGAATATCCTGAGCTGGAAGAGACCCCCAGGAATCATTGAGTCCAGCTCCTGGTTCCATGCAAGGCAACCTGAGAGTTGAACTATATATTTAAGAGTGTTGTCCACACATTTCTTGACCACCAGCAGGCTGGAGGCCATGACCACCACCCTCTTGGTGAAGCACCTCTTCCTAATATCTGACCTGAACTTCCTCTCTTGCAGCTCCCTGCCATTCCCTGGTGCCCCACCTGTAACCAGAGAGAGGAGATCAGCAACAGCCTCTCTGCTCCCCCTTATGAGGAAGCTGTAGGCAGCCATGAGGTTACCCCTCATGGCTCAACCTCATTTCCAAGAGAAATCAACACCCCAACAATGAGAATCTCCATGGGCCAGGGCTGTCAGGGAGGAAGAAGGTGAAAGCTGGTGTGTTTTCCTGAATATGCTTTGCACAGCATCTTGGTCCAGCTCTTTGGCCTCACTGGTGTCAGGGTGACAACAGGCCTCAGCATATGAAGCTTGTGAGGCTCATAACGGGTGTCAGTGCTTTCCCACCAGCTCTCAGCAGGGGAACTGGAAAAAAACAGCAATTAGCAGAGCATGCAGTTCAGCAGAGGCTATGAACAGAGGAGCTAGGTCAGCTGCCACCGGGTTGCTACCAGCACCAAACTCCATGTCACTGTGATGCAGGCTCTAGTTTTGCTGCCTGTGAACTACTTAGTGTATTTTTCATCTCAGCTCTCCATAATTTGACTCCAAGCTGTGAGTATATGATATAAAGTATATGAAGGTTTTGGTGACATGGTTCAGCACAGCTATAATATCTCCTGTGAAGCCACACTGTGTCCCAAGAGGGGTCCTTGAACTCTTAACCATTGAAAAATGCAGTTCTGGGTCACACATAATACTCAGGACATATTACCTCTGACAGGCTTCAGACTCCTATGCTATACCATATCCCAGTTCTTAAAATACAAATATTCTGAATTTCAAAGTGACTATTTTTCAAAACATATCAGCTTTATTTATGAGATAAAATGGGTTATTTCTTAGAAATTTGTGTCATTGTTTAAAAAAAAAAAAAAAAAAAGACAAGCTAATCTAATTCTATTTGAGTTGTAGAAAAAAATTCCAGTCATTATTTTATTAACACTTTTCACACTGATGGCTCTTGTGCCACATGCCCACATGCCTCTGCCTTTTGAAACAAGCAAGCAATTAGTAAATATAAAAGGATTAGCTAGCTAGGCAGTAGGATGCATCATTATCTAGGTACCAAGAATAGAATAGATTAGTTACTCAGTATTATCTGTTAGTCAAGGAAGAAGTAGTCTGAGTCTGTAAGATACACTTTCAGGAGCCAAGAGGTGAAGAATATGTGAAAACTAAGTAACAAAAACTTGCCAGACATCCCATCTCGGGCAGGAAACAGATGGACAACAAGGACACAAATTAGTTCAGACTGATAAGGACATTGCAAACTTGTAAAATCACTACATTCTAGAAAAAGGGTGAGAAGTATACTATGAGGAAGACATACGGCCTTACTCCCAAAGACCACTGCCCACAGTTCTTGGAAGAATCTGCAAGCGCAAAGGACTGATAAGCTAATTAGCATAAGAAGCGTGAGTAGGCGGGTTTGGGTAATGAATAGGCGTTAATTGAATATTCATTGTTCCGCTGTATAAATGTGAAATAGTTTGTCACTTCGGGTATGCATGTTAGGTGGAAGGATCCCCCGTGCATGTAGCACTGTCAATAAAGAATACTTTGCCACTAAGAAGAAATTTTGACTTAATTCTTTAAATCACTTTAACCCAGCAAACACATGATGCCTGGTAGAATAGTAGGTTAAACAGTCAGAACCGCTTACAGAGCATTACTGTACTAAACTTGTTTTGTGCCCTGGGGATAGACTGTCAGTACCTTTTTTGCAAATCCTGTTTTTCAAATGGCTTAGTGTAAAAATATGAATGCCATAGCACCTTCATGAATGCTTTCCCAGATCAAGCTTTGAAATAAACAAGATTTTCTATAACATTGTTGGAGACATAAAGCCCTGCCATCAGTTCCACCAGCTGATTGCTGTGTGTTCCTAATAAAAGAAGAAGGCTGCAAGTAACCCAAGAATTTAAGAAATTTTCTCAACAGATGCATGAAACAACTGCACAGACTGGCAGAGAAGCTCAGGGTTCTTAGTAAGCATATAAAATTGCCTAATTGAATGCTAGGGGGCTCCTGATGTCATAAATAAGTACCACCATGTCTGTTCTTTCAAGCTTATTGTGAAAAACTGGTTTAAAAACTGCATTTCCTATGGGAAAGTGTTTTGCATGTCAGCTTCTCTGTGATGACGCATCTGTGTCAGACATGAGCAGTATGAAACCAAACAGTCCGATCAGGCCAGTTAATTCCCACGTTGTGGGAAAACTCCCAGCTAGCCTGTGCTTGTCGTAGCAGTACTTTTTGTCAGCTCAGTCTCCAAAAGGACAAGGGGGAGGAGCAGTGGCATCCTAGTGGGAGCACATTACCTTTTGTCTCTCTCCAGCTGGCAATGAGTTCTCTAGGGATGCAGAGGACTGTGAAACACAAACCACAGCAATCCCTAGCTGCTTCAGTCTGCATGCAGTCAGAGATAATGCACTTTTGCTGACAGAATGGGAGAGTCATAGTAAGATGTAAAACAAGTGTTCAGGTCTGACTGTCCCATTTTATAATCCACGAGTATCTCTGCATTGAACACATTTTCACAGAGCAAAGTGTCTCACCAAAGCAACAGGAAATAACAGCTATAATAGCAACACATCAGGCATTGATTTCTCATTTTTACTTTTTTAAAAAAATAGATCAATTTGACTCAATTGCTAAGGAAATCACACTAACAAATCTATAGAAGGCTTTTTAGATCCCACACTCTGTGACCTTTTAACACCTGACACTTGAGCACTGCAAAGAGAAGAGAACTGGTTAAATCTAATCCAACTAATTAGGGACGCCAGTATAGGCAATATTAGTAGTCTGAAGCTCTGGTCTTATGAGGTGTTTCTACTCTTTAAACAATGTATTAGATACTACATCTGTAAATTAATTACCATTAGGTAGTTCTCATTTTTCTCCATTTACCCTACATGCATTTTCAGAAAGCCCCTGAACTACAGAGCAGGAGGTTATTGTCTGACATTTCCTGGGAGAGCAAGCAGAGACATGGAATATACATAAGTGAATTGAAAATTAACTAAAAAAGACAGCAAAGAAAGAAGAACTCATGCTGAAGAGCTTTTGTAGCCTCTGGGATCTATCCAGGGGGGAAAGAAAAAAGAAAAGAAAAGAAAAGAAAAGAAAAGAAAAGAAAAGAAAAGAAAAGAAAAGAAAAGAAAAGAAAAGAAAAGAAAAGAAAAGAAAAGAAAAGAAAAGAAAAGAAAAGAAAAGAAAAGAAAAGAAAAGAAAAGAAAAGAAAAGAAAAGAAAAGAAAAGAAAAGAAAAGAAAAGAAAAGAAAAGAAAAGAAAAGAAAAGAAAAGAAAAAAGAAAAGAAGAAAAACAGTCAAACAGCAGAGGAAGGAAAAATGTTCTAAAAAAGGCCTTTTCCTACAGGTTACTAACCAGTAGAAGAATTTCTAAAAGCCCAGTTCAGGTATGCTCAAAGGCTTTTTATCTGAGCATGTGGCACATAGCAAAAAGGACATATCTAGGATAAATTATTATTTGCTGAGTCTATATGGTTTAGCTCCTGCAGCAGACACAGCACACCTCATCATTGTTCTGTGTTACCAGTGCTCAAACCAACAAATTGCAAGTCTGTTCCTCAGAAGCCAGTGGTCACCCACAGGTTTTTTAAGCTTTGTCCTATGCAGGCAAGAGTTAATTTTATGCCTTATGTACTTTTACAGCATGAAATGAGTACCTGGGCAACAGTGGAAAACACAAAAATCAAAAATCCAGTAGAGCTAAATCCCAGAACAGGTACCATTTATTACAGTTTTCAACCTCTGTCTTGTTTTATCAATACCAATTCATGTTTCTTTTGATATTATCTCAGACTACCAGCCTGGAATGAAGGACATGTTTGCTCTGTAAACTAAGACAGCAGTGTAGCCACTGGACATCACTTCGCTGCAGAAACCCAAATCTGCTCAGACCAGAGGTGAGGAGAGCTACCATTGATCCACTTTTCACTTGATCTCAGGACGTGACCATGCACTAAAAACTAGAGTGGATTTCCTGTCCTTCTTAATCTAGACTGTTTCATGATGTTTTCAGCAGCAGCTAACACTGTTTTAAAATAAAATTAAAATGTTATATAAGGAGAACACAGATCTGGTATTTCCATAACAAAAATAGAGACACTTAAAATGCAAGCATTTAGTGGTTTGTAAATTAGTTTAACCTTGCATTAACAATTAGCAACCCTCTGTGTGTAACTGGATTCAAATTATAAACATCTTCATTCTCATTAAAATAAGGATTCTGTTTACAAGTAAAAAAAAAAAATCACTAAAACTTCTGTGCCAGTCCATCAAGGATCAATTTGCACAACTGAAACATGACACTGCGTATGTCTGTCCTGTCCTGGTTTCTGTTAGGACAGAGTTAATTTTCCTCCTAGTAGCTGGTAGGGTGCTGTGTTTTGGATTATGACGAGAAGAGTGCTGATAACATGCTGATGTTTTAATTGCTGGAGAGCAATGCTTACACTAAGCCAAGGACTTTGCAGCTTCTCGCTCAGTCCTGCCAGCGGGCAGGCTGGGGGTGCAGCAAGAGCTGGGAGGGGATAGACCCAGGACAGCTGACCCAAACTGGCCAAAGGGGTATTCCATACCATCTGATGGCATGCTGAACAATATATAGGGGTGGCTAGCCGGGGTGGGGGGCTGGCTGCTCGGGGTTGGGCTGGGCATCGGTCAGCGGGTGGTGAGCAATTGCATTGTGCATCACTTGTTTTGTACACACTATTATTATTATTATTTCCTATCTTAATAAACTGTCTTTATCTCAACCCACAGGCTTCACTTTCCCGTTTCTCTCCCCCATCCCAGAGAGGGAGGGGGGAAGGTGAGCAAACGGCTGTGTGGTGTTTAGCTGCCAGATGGGTTAAACCACAACAATGTCAAACCCCCATTCAATGAAGAAAACAAATTCAAACTAATGCCACTGCTCAAGATGATTACCCAAGCCTTTGCAGAGCACTGTACCATTGTAAGCATTACTTATTACACTGACTCATACAGACCTTATTCTAAAACAGAATCCTCTATTTCATATGGGGCAACAGATCCAGAGAGAGTTGAAGCAGTTTCCCAAAAGTCACATAATGACTCAATGTCTAGGTTGAAAAAAGTCATATTAATCTCAGACTCCTGTCAAGCACTCCATCCACTTGACTGTGGACACTTCAAATGTATTTGATAATTCCTGCACAAAAACTTTGTAGTTCTGATTGGACATTTAAATAGTACAGGTTTCCCTTGGCTTGATACTGAAACCAAACTGAGGTTTGTGACTCAAAACATGACAGGAAACACATCACAGCTCTGCAAAAGCACTGGCCAACATCCAGTCTGTGGCAGCCTCACTTCCGTTCTACCCAGCTTCACTCCAGACATGTCCAAAGGCACCCCACTGTCCCCAGTAAACCTTGGCATGAACAAGCATGTAATTTCATTCAGGTTGCAACAGGATAACAGAGGGTTAAAATATCATTCCCAAAGCTCTTTTCAACACAAACGTAATGAATGAATACAACAGGGCTTAAGGAATTAACAGTAAGATTTTTCTGCAGAAGACTGTCATGGCTGTCCAATGTTTTCTTGGCCAAGGTATAGCCATTTTTAGTGTTTACAGAATCACAGAATCATCTAGGTTGGAAGACACCTCCAAGATCACCGAGTACAACCTCTGACCTAACATTTAACAAGTCCTCCACTAAACCATATCACTAAGTTCTACATTTAAACATCTTTTAAAGACCTCCAGGGATGGTGACTCAACCACTTCCCTGGGCAGCCTATTCCAACGCCCAACAACCCTTTCAGTAAAGAAGTTCTTCCTAATATCCAAGCTAAACCTCCCCAGTGCAACTTTAGCCCATTTCCCCTCGTCCTGTCACCAGGCACATGGGAGAATAGACTAACCCTCACCTTGCTACAGCCTCCTTTAAGGTACCTGTAGAGTGCAATAAGGTCACCCCTGAGCCTCCTCTTCTCCAGGCTGAACAGTCCCTGCTCCCCCAGCCGCTCCTTGTAAGACTTAGCGAGACCCTTTACCAGCTTCGTAGCCCTTCTCTGGACACCTCCATGTCCTTCTTGTAGCTAGGGACTCAAAAGTGAACACAGTACTCAAGGTGTGGCCTCACCAGAGCCGAGTACAGGGGGACAATCACTTCCCTAGCCCTGCTGGCCATACCGTTTCTGATAAAAACCAGGTTGCTGTTGGCCTTCTTGGCCACCTGAGCACACTGCTGGCTCATACTCAGCCGACTATCAACCAATACACCCAGGTGCTTCTCTGCCAGGCAGCTTTCTAACCCCTCATCTCCCACCCTGTAGTGCTGTTTGGGGTTGTTGTGCCCCAGGTGCAGGACCTGGCACTTGGCCTTGTTGAACTTCATAAAGTCGGCCTCAGCCCATCAGTCCAGCCTGTCTAGATCCTCCTGCAGAGCCTTCCTACCCTCAAGCAGATGTACACATGCACCTAACTTGGTGTCGTCTGCAAACTTACTGAGGGTGCACTTGATCCCCTCATCCAGATCATTGATAAAGATATTAAAGAGGACTGGCCCCAGTACCGAGCCCTGGGGGACTCCACTAGAGACCAGCCTCCAACTGGATTTAACTTCATTCACCATGACTCTTTGGGTCCAGCTACCCAGCCAGTTTCTAACTGAACAAAGCGTATGCCAGTCCAAGCCAAGAGCAGCCAGTTTCTTGAGGAGAATGCTGTGGGAACCAGTGTCAAAAGCCTTACTGAAGTCAGGGTAGACCACATCCACAGACTCTCCCTCATCCACTAAGCATGTCGCATTGTCATAGAAGGAGATCAGGTTCGTCAAACAGAACCTGCCTTTCATAAACTCATGCTGACTGGCCTGATCACCTGGTTGCCCTGCAAGTGCCGCCTGAGAACACTGAAGATAATCTGCTCCATGAGCATCCCTGGCACTGAGGTTAATAACAGGCCTATAGTTTCCTGGATCTACCTTCCAGCCCTTCTGATTACTTTAAAAGTGCTTTAAAAGTAATCAGAAACACTGTATGGTGGCATGAACCATCCCCAAATCCAGACTCTGTGAGGATAAATACCTGTTTGTAATTTGATTTGGATGCAGACAAGCATACTACAAGATTGCTGCCTTGGTATCAGCACATAAAAATAGAAAAACGAAGGCAACAGCACCACATCTGCAACTATTAGAAGGTACCAGACAATCAGCACTAAATTTGCTGTCTCGAAGAGCCAGAACACACTGCTTTTGACCTACAAAGAGAAAATCAATCACTGGAATCAGACTGCACGCAGTCTGTAGAAAAGTACATATAAACACTGGTGATGCACAGTGGAGCCTGGGCAAAGGGGAAGGAAGACACACACTTAGCTCTGGCTTCCCATCATCAAAGAGCTCTTAAGAGGCAAAGAGCCACCAGAAGCAGTAATGTGCTGTCAGACTGCTGACAGTGTACGGCCACAGCTTGACTAACATGTCTGAATCATGCTTGAGTTTTACTTGCTAACAGAGAGATTGCCTACCAGCTGATCATAAATGAACATGTGTTTTAAGTTTCAAGACTTGCCTAGCGTCTGCATCCAAGAGCACTCCCAGTTTCCTAGTTTGCAAGAGCACTGAGAAGATTAGACAAACAGATGAAACAAGAGCTCAGTGTATAGGATCTAAATCTCATCATAGAATAAAAAAATTATTTTAAACTTTCGTAAGAGAATAAATGCTTGGTTTATACTTAAGCTACTGCCATTCAAAGAAAATGGCATGTCAGTAAAAAAGTGCTCTTACCTATTTCTCTACACAATCAATGATAAGAAACTGATACTTTATCACTAAAAATAGCAGGTAAAACAACAAAAAACTGCTACCAATACACAAAATAAACCATCACTGTAGACAATTGGTGTTCACCATCACTGTAGACAATTTTGCAGCATTTGAGTTATTAAACCAGAGGGACACTTTCTCTGGTGACCCTTTTCTGCTTTGCAGAGGTAACATTTTAAGATATGCGCACTCGTATTACCAAACCATTTTACTCCAAACAGTATCACCTACATATTTAAACTGATGAGAATACCTTGCTACGAAGACAGCTACAGGAACAGCCATCGGGATTCATAAACTACCAATCTCTTAAAAATATGCTGCTGAAACCCAAAGCAGGGTTTGATACACAAAAGGAATTAATGACAGAGGTTTTAAGGATTCCTTCAGGGGTATTTTCCCTTGCTACAAGGTTTGTGTGGAAAATTGTCCAGTGCCTAAGTGATAAGCAGCTGTATAAACTTGATAGGCAGGCAGACTGATAAGGGATCTGCACCACTTACATCTTCAAGAGAGTTCAAGTGGGATGTCAGCAAGGCAGAGCTCAAAAGAACTTCCCACTGCAGGCAGGCAAACATTTTGTCCACATAAGGACAAAATTTACATCAATGTCACAGAGCTGGAATTTCATGCAGGGATATGCTTCACCCCAGAACTGATGCTGGCTATGTAGAACCCAACACTTAGCTGTGTAAATAGCAGGTACATGTGTGCTAATATCCAGAAGGCCTAGAACCTGTGGAATCTAGCATCCATGTGGACCCATTCATTTTAATGTTGTAAAATCGTGGCTCAGATGATTCAAAGCCTTAATGTAAATGTACTCAAGTAGGGGAAAGGTGAATTGGTATCACCAATGACTTTTAAAAAGCCATACGGTGGATTTGTTTGTTTGTTTGTTTGTTTTTAACTTTGTACTAATATAAAAATCACATGAGCACGCTTGGCATTTGGCATTTTGGCAGTTTGGTATTTGGAATTTAATGTCGCAATAATGCCCCCTGCTGATAAACCTTTGAAAATCGACTTTGGATTTAAGGAGAAGCAGGGGTACATCATTGTCGTAGTTTCAGTTAGGACAGAGTTAATTTTCCTCTTTCTCTTTCCTAGAGGACTGTTGTGGTTTAACCCGGCCGGCAGCTAAACACCACACAGCCGTTCGCTCACCCTCCCCCCTCCCTCTCTGGGATGGGGGAGAGGAACGGGAAAGTGAAGCCTGTGATTTGAGATAAAGACAGTTTATTAAGATAAGAAATAATAATAATGATAATGATAATGATAATAATAATAATAATAATAATAATAATAATAATAATAATAATGTGTACAAAACAAGTGATGCACAATGCAATTGCTCACCACCCACTGACTGACACCCAGCCTATCCCCAAGCAGCCGGCCCCCCCACCCCTATATATTGTTCAGCATGCCGTCAGATGGTATGGAATAGCCCTTTGGCCAGTTTGGGTCAGCTGTCCTGGGTCTGTCTCCTCCCAGCTCCTGCTGCACCCCTAGCCTGCCCGCTGGCAGGACAGAGCGAGAAGCTGAAAAGTCTTGGCTTGGTGTAAGCACTGCTCTGCAGCAATTAAAACATCACTGTGTTATCACCATCCTAAATCCATAACATAGCATCCTATCAGCTACTGGGAGGAAAATTAACTATCTCCTAACTAAAATCAGGACAGCTTCTAAAACAAAGAGGGGGGAGTAGGGGTGTAACCCCTAGGAAAAGATAGATAAAGTATATGCTGTGTTCTTACATTTTTTAAATCGATGGACAGAGGAATGTCCTTGCATTTGTCTGCAGGAGAAAAGGTGACAGATCTAGGAGACAGATCTGGGAGAAATTCAGTTAAAGAAAGAGCACAAGTCATGGTAAAATAAATAAAAATAATAAAAAAAAAATTACAGCACCAATTATTGGGAAGGGCCCTACACTCTAATAACTTGGGGGCCGAGGTTGTGCTTGTGTTTTAACAGAAGCCGGTCCTAGATGGGTGAGTCTAGGGTGAGTCACCGTCAGTCTGTCCGGCCGTCTCATCTGACTTAACATGATCGTAGCACCTTCCTCTGCGGTTTGGACTCCAACCCCCTGAAAAAAAAAAACATCTGGAAGGGTCCCGCTGGCATATGCAGACCCACAAACAAGGACTCCAGGAGTTGGGAGGGCCAGCCAGACCCCCCTCTGGCTGGGCAGCACTCAGTACCTGCCTCCCCCAGGGATGTGGTTACAAAATTTGTTAAAAATAGAATTAGTATGCCTGGTAGTTTTTTTCTGTGTTTTAGTTTTTGTTAATCGCGCTTTTTTATATTAAAGAAGGGGGAGATGTAGGAGTGTGACCATGGAGGTCGACAAGCCCCACGGTTGGTGATAACATCAGACTCTTAACGATGAGGCCATCAGGAATGTAAAGAGTTTAGAGGAGGGAACAAAGAGGGGTGATTCAGGAGACGCCTTGCCATCTCAGGTTGCTTGTTCTCCAGCTGTTGGGCATGGAACAGTGGTAAAAATGTTATTAGAACACTTAATAATCCAGTACACTGATTCTGATCAGGGCACACACTTTACTTCTAAAATAATAAAATTATTATGTCAATAATTAGGTATTCAGTGGGAATACCACACTCCATGGCACCCACAAAGCTCGCAGAAAGCAGAAAGAATGAATCAAACAATAAAACAACAATTGGCTAAATTAATGATCGAGACACAAATACCCTGGACGAAATGCTTACCATTGGCACTTCTAAACATTACAACTAACCACACACTGAGACTGGATTATCACCATGTGAAATGTTACGTGGCATGCCTTATTCTCAAGGGATGCCCCTAGGGAACAATGTAGTTGAGGATCGTAGTGAAACATGGGATTAGAAATTAGAGAGTGACTGATTAAGAATAAATAGATGGACAACACTCATTGTTTAATATGTGCTACATTTGCGATGTACTGGGCCTATGCTGAGCCTAGGCCTCCTGATGAGCCCCTGGGGCTCCAAGAACCAGATCAGCCTAACCTTATTGTTCGGACTGTGAGCAAGGGCTCAAAGATAAGGAGGACTGTTTACAAAGGATAAGATAAACATGCAAGGCCTCAAGATAACAGGAGCCCCTCGGACCCCAAGAACCGGACCAAACCAACCTTATGGCTCAGATTGTGACCAAGGGCTCAGGGAGCATGCGCAGGGAGACGAGGTTAAAAGTTCAACTCTGAGGAAGACGTCGTACTTCATCCCGACGACCACTTGACGACCACCTAGACGACCACCAGAGAATACTACGCTAGTGCAGAAGGACTGATAAGATAATTAGCATACGAAGCGGGGCTAGGCGGAGCTAGGATATGAATATGTATTGGTGTGTTGCAAAACTTAATGCATATGTAATATTTTAGGGGATAAAAGAGAATGCAAGCAAGAGAATTGTCGCGCATGACTTTGGTGGGACTATCCCCCGTGCTGCCCAGCGCTGAATAAACATACCTACTTTACAATCTTACCGATTGTGGAGTCAGTTTTCCGTGAGTCAGTAGTATCCAGAAATATATAATTACCATTGGTAGAAGATTAAAAGAGCTAAGAGAAACTGGGATGATGGCTCAGACACCACCTTTAGGATTTGCAATTCACCAGTTAAAACTGGGAGATAGGGTTCTAATAAAAACATGGAAAGCAGAAAGCTTATCTCCCCTCTGGGAAGGACCTTTTCTTGTTTTATTAACAAGAAAACAGCTGATATTTATTAACTGTTATCTATTATCTGTTGTCTATTAATAAGGAAACAGCTGTGAGAACTGCTGAAAAAGGATGGACATGAGTAAATGGTCCAGTGAAAGAGTGGAAAGTAACATTGGAACCAGGAGAAACTAAACTAACTATTGTAATAAATATTATATAATAAGTTTGTTAATCAAATCAGTGGGGAAGTTTGGGGGGGGGGGGGGGGGCTGTGACAACCCTGTATAGCTGGAAAGCTTCCAGCTACAAATCCTGATAAGAACCTGTTGATTGGAATGCTTCCACCAGCTACATCCTGTTGAGCAGACAACTCTGGTAACTTCCTGTTAATAATTGCAGCAGCTGAAATGTCCAAATAAGAACATGTGTAGTGCTTGCTCAGCAAGATTGCAACCCACAACACAGAGGAAGACTACGGCCTTCATCCTCACAGTAATGAACATTAAATACTGTGAGATTTGTTAACCAAACCGATCTTGTAACAAACATTGTATAAGGAATTTTGATAATTGTTAAGCAAGCTGGTTGGGCACCTTTCCAAGACACTGCTTTTTGTGTTACCTTGTGAGTGTAACCTGCTAGGATCCTATCTCTAGCAAATTCCTGATAAGCTAACAAAGGCAGTGACTGAGAGGGCCAAGTAAGGACATGCTTGCTAGAGGCCGCTTGCTAGAGGGTGCAGAAGAAGACTACAGCCTTCATCTTCACACCCCCTAGAGAGCTTGTGACGACCCCCTTGACACAGTCTGCGCAACCCGCAGAGCACACCTGGATACCCAGAACAACAAGGTTATAAGAAGAGGACTCTGGCAGGGGTGAGGTGCACGCCACTGGTGGAGCAGAAACTCCCTGGCCGCCCAGCACTGTTTTGCCTGCTTGGGTGCTTGCTTAATAAATTTGGCTTTGATAAATATTTTACTGAGAGTGGGTTTCTCATTGCCACTTATAACACTATCCAGACAGACTTGAAGAAGCCTTCATCCAAGAGTATAAGCTAAGTTGCTGTGGGAATTTTATTGTAATTACTCCAAATTTATTGTAATTACTCCTGTAAAATTAGTAAACAATGAAACTCTTGAATACATACCTATTAAGGGAAGAGATTTATCAATAACAGGGATCAGTTAAGCATTATCCCCTGAAGGTAACAGTAGGCTATCTGCAGCGTACACCCCTTTAAGATTAGGGAAGAGGGCAAGACTGGATAGGGAACTGGTGCTACGGCTGGGAAGGTCTGCCAAGGGCTGCAACCCCTTTGGACTGTGACTGCCTATCACTATGGCCCTTACCGGACCTCTTCTAGTCCTACTTGGGGTGAGTTTCTTGGCCCAAGCCACGGCCAACAACTGCAGTCAATGTATAGTAACTACTAGAAAAGGATGGTTGAGCTCCCAAACATTGGTGTATCGTACTGTCTATGACTGTAAAGGCCAGAAAAGAGGAAGCTGCATTTTTAACCTAACTCAGTATGCTCTATGCAGAGAAGATGACAGGACCGTATGCTATGATCCAAAAGAACTCCCTTATCAATATTGGGTAAAGTAGGCAAATTAATTGGAACAAGTGAAGTTGTAACCACTCTGAATACCTCAGTGTCGATAACATTTGATGCCTGTGATATTATAGATGAAGAGTTGGAGGAGATATAGTAACCAGCCCAAGTACACTTGTCCTAGAAAGGGTGGAACAGTGGCTTCTATGTGTTACACTGATTGGATAAGAGATTATCTGTGGGACAGGAGTTATCATTACTGTGGACCCTCAAATTGGGGTTGTGAATGTTGGAGTATGGATCCTGGGGCTATAGGACCCCAATATATATGCTTAATAGAATAACTAGGTTGCAAGCTGTAGTAGAAATAGTTGTGAATAAAACTGGAGATGCACTCGGATTAATTGCAAAACAAAATACCAAGATGCTTTGTATCAAAATTGCTTAGCTTTAGATTATTTGCTAGCACAAGAAGGAGGAGTCTGTGGAAAATTTAACCTTAGTAATTGCGGGTTAGAGATTGATGATGAAGGAAAAGCTGTGAATGAACTTGTAAAAAGAAATGAAGAAAATTGCACATGTCCCAGTTCAAACTTGGAATGAAATCAATTTAAGAGAATTATGGAGGGACTTTATGGGTGGTGGTTGGCTTACTAGAATCAGGATAGTTGTATTGGGAATATGTGGAGGGTTCTTTAATAATTCAGTAATTTCATGTTTAATACCCTGTTTTACCAGACTAATACACTCGGTTATACAAGGAATGCAAATATCTGTGGTACCTGTTGACCCAGAACCAGGGTAAGGGAAAACCCATTCCCTGATGATAATAAAAACAAAAGAAGATCCAAAATGGGTACCAATTCGGCAAGTATTGACTCGATTGAAGAAAAAAACAAACCACAAATCAAAACCATGAAAAAAGGAAATGGGGGTTTGTGAAATGTGTTAATTTGATTTGTGTCAGTATGGAACAATGCTAGGGCTGCATGATGAAATATAACCTTCTATTTAAGAAAAACAGAGTGATTAGTGTACATAGTTCTTGTATCATGCAAAGGAAGGGTCCAGCAATTTGTGTAAATAGAGGGTTTGAAGGGCGAACATTGAGACTCTACTCGGGGAGATAAGAGGACCAAGGAGTTTTTTTAGGAAACTGCTGGCTTTTGCATGGGACGCTGCCCAAGCCTCTGATATCCGGCAAAGAGATCCACCAAATAAGGAGAAAGGGGGAGTTGAAGGACAACCGGAGGACAAAGCCTGGGAGGAAGACTACGAGCCTTCAGCACAAGAGACCCCAAGAAAGACCACCAGAGACTGATACGCATGCATCCGGAGAGGGTTAAGATTCCGGGAACTAATTATAATAACCCAGCCTTTTCTAGGAATAGTGATGAATATGTATTAGTCTAGGAGCATAAAAATCAGCCACCTGATGTAATAGGTGTGCGCCTTGGTGGAGCAGAGACTCTCGGCACACCCAGTGCTGTTTGCTTGCCTCTATTCGCTTAATAAATTACAAACTTTAATTAGAATCCTATTTGGGACTCAGTCTTTTATCACACAGACAAAGCAACCATAAGTCTTATTTTCAAGTATCACACCTTTCTTTGCCCTGCAGGTCTGCAAGTGTCATCAAAGATTATCTGTTTCATTTGGTGAATTCCCTGCCAAAATGCTCAGCGTATCATTTACTCAAGTGTTACTTTGAATAATACCTACTAAAATATCACATCACATCAGCAAACCACATGAATAAAACTTTTTTTCCTGCTACAGCTGATAACACTTCTGCCTTTCTTGTGGAAGGATTAGCAATGCATGATAAATGAAGTGGAAACCTGAGGATGAGATTCATTAGGAAATTCTGTACAAATATTGAGCAGTCTGCAAAACAAACCTCACTGAATTTATCTGTGCAATTAACAAGACTGATCCTACTCCTAACTTTCAATTCATTAAAAAATGTTAATTTTCTAGCTCTCACTTTGTCCCTTTAGACTTGCAAATGAATCTAAATGAAACAGCCATGCATTATCTTGGGCAAAGTAAAAATACTATTTCTGGCCTTTACCCATCTTTCTGCAGGCACTTCATCTTGATTCACACTAACTGGGCTTGTAAACTCCTCTGAATAAATGCAAAATGTAATCGATAATTTCCTTCTTTTACTTCTAACTGGCTAAAGTTCCATGAATTTCTAAGGACATTTATAGCAATAAAATGGCAGGTATTGTCAGCAATAAGATAACAGTTTGCAGACATAAGGAACTCTGAATTCCAAAGATAAGTAATATGATTTGTTTAATGAAAATATAGCAGCCCGTAGTTACAAAATTAACATATTCAAGACCCAGAACTGCAGTTGATTGATTTAATTAATAATGGGCGCAAGACATGGGTACTCTGCTTAGATCTGTGCTAATCACTGGTTTTGATATGTTGTACAGAGTTATAATTTCAGTGTCTCATTCATACAACCTGCAAAGAAAATGGTCAAGAATACTTTTTGTCTACAGCTGACAGTCTTGTAAAGACTCAGGCTGGAAAGCAAATATAAAAACGACCTCCCAGATCCTTGGGATAATACATGAAGGGTTTGTGACAAAATTTCAGCCTACAAAAACAATTCCATTACATTTGGTGCCTCTCCCTGAAAAGGACTGAAAGGCATTTAGGAAATCCAGGACAGTTTCAATGGAAAAGACAATAAAGACAGATCTGCCTGCTACTCAGGCTTTTGTCATAATGGGTGGAAAAAAGAGGAAGAATTTGAAGAGAAAGAAGAAAGCAAAAGAAAAGAAGTTTGTTGAATACAGAGGGTAACAATGCAAAAGCAGGGGACAATTGAATGAGCTACAGAGAACTGCTACAGGAAGGAGCGCAGAGAAGGAAACAAATCACGAATTCTGCAGTGATGGAAAACCACATGACTGAAAATCCTGCCTACTATAATAAAAGGATAACAGTGTAACAGGTTCTAGAAAACATTTCTCATTTCAGTGCCAGGATTTCTCAGGATTTTGCAGAAGAGATTTTAATATGAAGAAAAAATTGTCCAAAGAAAATTCCCTTATTCAGATAAACACTCATATTTTACTCCAGAAAACATCTTTTTTTTTTTTTTTTTTTTCCTTTCTGCAACACCATTTGTCAAGAGTCCCATTGAAATTTATTTAGCTACTTAAAAAAAAACATTGCTTGCTTATGAGCCAGTAAAACTACAAATAAATGGTCTTTAATTTGTAAGAGGGTTTCACAGCTACGCACAGAAATAATTCGGGGTATCATGATATTAAAAATGTATTTCAAAAATAGATGCTCCATAGTCTTTTTATATACCATCCCTGCTGAGCCTAAGTCCAAGTAAGCCCCTGCTTCACGTCTTCATTTTATTTTAATTGGGTTGTTTTAGTAAGTGATGCAACTTATCCTCTTATTTGCAGGATTTCATGCTGTGCTAAACAAACCAGGTCACCAAAGATCACAGTGTCACCCACAGAAGGAGGACCAGAACCGTACTGAAACCTGAAAACAACAAAAACAACAACAAAAATACACACTTTCCTCAGTCCCAAATACAGATGGGAGGTAAGTACTTAAAAATAACTACCCAGTGAAATTTAGGTAGAACACAGATAAATATTTCACTTCAAGCTCTACAGAAAAATGTGTAAATTATACATGGGTAGGAGAATAAGAAGGATCAGGGTGAGGATGAGACTTAAAAGTCTGAACAGCTTCAATTTTATTTCTTTTTTAATCAAAGCTTATAAACATTGCCCATTGACAGAAAAACATGATGATGTGAAAGAAGAGCTCCTTCCTCAAATATTTTGGGAACACTTCTGATTTTCTCAGCTCTGAATTTCTGTTTGAGTGTCGGGTAACAAAATACAGTTTCACACAGAGGTGGTTTTATTCCCTAGTGTTAAGAAGTGTCTCTTTGGCCCTCTACTCTCCCCTGCTCCACACCACACAGTTCAGCACACACCTGAGTGCAATCACAAACAGAGTTATGTCCTGGTTTTGCAGCTTTTCAACTGCAGGAGGAAGCGAACTGGTTAGCAGGGACTTCCCTGCTGCCACAAACAGATGCACTAGAACAGATATAAGGCAACCAGTCCCAGTACTGATCTGCCCACATCCCTGCAACCTGGCACCACTGCACCCTGGCTTCCTTCCCAAGCGGTCCAACCAATCCAGCTGGTAGAGATGAAAGAGGAGTCTACAGGATGCTCTGACAGACACTTGAAGAGAGAAGAATTGTCCCTTTCACACCTCTCCACGAAGAGCAAGTGATGACATATGCATCTCCTTTGTTTGAAGAGGCTTGTGTAAGGCACTAGGGACTCTCTGGCTTCAGATGGAGATCTCCAAGAAAATATGCAGACCCCTCTCTCTCTCCTCCCACTTTCCTACTACAAGAGTTGAGGAAACCAGTGCTTTTGGAGTATTCACACAGGTCACAGTGTAAGCATGAAACAGTGGGAATAGCGATGAGCACAGGAATGAACAGAGGGCACCTAAGGCTGATAGTCTGGAGAGAAGAAAAACCAGGTGAGTCACATCTTTTGATTCAATACCAAGTTTTTTTTTTTTTTTTTTTTTTTTTAACCAGATGAACGCTGCATTGAAAGTTTCAACCCAAAATCATAGTGAGCTAGCAGTAAACATCAGGCATTTAATAAGCACAAGAGAGTGCATTCTATGGAGAAAAAAATGCATTCATTTTCACCCCTCAGGGCCAAGACAGCAAGACTAAGCAAGTATTGTAAAAGATCAGTTCCTGTAGCTGAGACCACAATGTTACTTCTTAGAGTCTGGTGTAGTTAAAATTGCATTCAGTTAAACTGTACGTAGTAAATTAGCTTATTATATACTTTGTGGACACTTACAAGCATGTAAATTGGTATGCACTTGAAAACAACTTGAACCTATGAAGTATATCACAGATGATGACTGGAAATAAGCAGAACAGATTCACAATCACGTGTGGTCAAATTATGATTATACAGTCATCTAAACACTAAAAGCTGACAATTGCATATAAACATGCCTATCCTGCCTTCTGTTGTTTGCTGGCATCCCTTTAAAGACACTACGAAGAACACTGTGTCTTCTTTAATAGCCTTTCATTGTTGATGCACCTCTAAAATACTACTATTCTAATTTACAAAGATTACTTCATCAGCCCTTTAAAAATGAAAAAATCCTTTCCAGCAAATTGGAACAATGCATATAGAGCATTTTGCATTGGAGAGGAACCAGTTTCTACCATCTGTTATTTTTTTGTCCAAGAACCATCGATTTATGCATTCCCATTTAGAAAAATCCCCAATATGATGTCATTAAAAGATGCAGTCACCCCAGTCACAATGTTGTAAAGCTATGCTTATACAATCCATTGAAAAAACAAGTTTACCATAAGAAACACTTCTAGACCTAGCTGATATCTTGCTTGCAGTGATCTCAACTTCATGTTTTATAAATGCACAAAACTTCTCTATAGATATGTACACACAAGGACTTGCACACCTTTTTTTAGATTACATCTGATACATTGCACTCGTATCTTAATAAACTACTAATAATGATCACTATTAACAATAGAATACCTATTCTCACAAAAAAGCTTTTCTCCCACTTTTGAGATCCAGATGCATTTAAGTTATACACTATTTTCTGTCTTCCCTTAGTTTGTTCATGTTTTTCTCTTGCTGTCACTTCAGCCATGACAACTGACCTATCCAAAAACTATTGCATACTCTCTTCAAATGTATTTATACATGATAATACAAACAAAACAGTCAAAGCAAAGCTAAGAAGTGACAAGTTAACAATATCCATAGTGTTGGAGTGGGTTACGTATCCTTCTGTACTATGGAAGACAGAAATAGCAAAGACTGTAAAGAATGTAAACTATTTCCACACTTGTATCATTTACACTTGCTCCATTTGATTCCCTTGTTTTAGACTAGTTGATTCCTCTCTGAAATCAGATATTCTTTGCAGACATTTCTACCTTTTCTTCCAAAACCTTCCAGAAGGCATGCTGGGGATGTTAGAGAGGCACAAATGCTACGTTTCTATTCTTTGTTTCCCTGCCTTGGGGTTCACGCCAGGCTAGAGGCTCCTGCTGTCACACTGTGCTTCACACACCCTCTCTGCAGCAGCCCACTCTGCTGCAAGCCCCCAGTTAGGGTTAAAGCAGTTCCAGTGTATATTGCCCACTCCCTGCCCTGCAGCTGCTCCCAGGCTGCTCCTCACAGCCTGTGAGACCAGCCCCAGCAGCACCTCTTCAGTAATCACAGTACCCTGGCTTCTGCTGCTTGTATGAGCATTTCTTCTTTGTTTGCTCCTGCTGTAATCTTTACCTCTCATTGTGTTTCACTATCTGCTTCCCTGGAAGAGCTGTCCTAATTGCAGACACCATGGTCTGCACCTCTTTAACCACTATTTTCTGTTGTATCTGGCCATAGCAGTACACATCGCCTTCTAAGAAGTTACTGGCCAATGCATACTTCTAGCAGAACCGTAGGCTTTCCGAAGTGTCCAGATGCTAATTTTGCACAAGCCCCAGAAATATCAGAGATGGCCATAGGATGAGACCGAAAGCATGGGTGTACTTGATGTTACTTCTTTTCTTGCACAAATCTCTGCCAAAACGCCCACTTTGACACTTACTGAGGCACTGCCCCAATGAGGCAGTTCCCCCCACAAGCAACATGCTGAGCCCAGACATCATTTTGTACTGACATGCTGCACTCCTCCAACTATTATGTACTTTAATTTGTAAATTATATGCTTGAACTACTGCAATGATACATGCACATTATGCAGAAAAGCAAAATAAAAAAGAAAGAGGTAAAGATTAAATAAACACTTTTTTTTCTTTTTTTTCCTCCAAAGTGTTTTATATTAATCACAAAAACTATTGTCTTCCTACACTCCAAGAGACTGCTTTATGCATCCCTTGGGGTGTCTACACCCTGCTTTAGAGAACCTTGACGATCTTTTCTGACCCGAATACACTTTCATTTGGCATACTCTTTCTTCCAACATAACTTCTCAGCTTTTTGTATTCCTTTTAAAGCTTGCATTAGTCAATGTACCTCCTCAGAATGATGATTTGTGGCTGCAGGGGACACATCTGACCCAGCTCTTACAGCCACCCACTGAGAAGCTGCAGTGGAAGCTTGCACAGCATTTTCTCATGCAGAAATGGTAAAGCAAAATAGTTCCTTGTTACTTAAAAAGTCATTCACTGCATTTTTTTTTTTTTAATTTAAAATACTTAATTTTGGGGTCAAGCCTGTTTACAGTCCTGGGATCAGAGTGATAGTTTTGTAACAACTTGGTCTGGTTCCCTTTCATCCCTTCTTTTTCTTCAACCTTCAATTTTACAGCAGCAAAGGGTG
Source organism: Oxyura jamaicensis (assembly GCF_011077185.1). Lineage (NCBI taxonomy): Eukaryota > Metazoa > Chordata > Aves > Anseriformes > Anatidae > Oxyura > Oxyura jamaicensis. The sequence goes on from NC_048926.1 coordinate 73,319,853, forward strand.
CTGCAAAATTCACTTTAAAGATTCCCAATAACTCATTAACAGGAGCACTGCGGCTTGTGATGATCTGGGTGGAGGATGGGGTAGAACTAAGTCAGACCACAGGCCTCTGTCCAACCCCACACTCCCCAAAAATCCCTTTTCAAATGTGTTATAAAACCCCAGTGCTGCTTTTAACATTTTCATGTCAGCTTCACAGCCTGAGCAGACTACACCCTTCTTTCTCAGGACTTCCGATGCCCAGACCAGTATTCATACTGCTGCTTGAGCCTCTTCTGTAGCTGCTGTCCCGATGCATGTGTGCATAGGTGGGGTGTTGCAGGAATGTGTCCTCAGTCCCTAATTTTCCGTCCTAACTGCCTTTCTGCCTGTCAGGTATCCTTTAGTGCCTCATTCTCTTCCTACATTTCCTTCCTTAGAGTACATGCTTACAGGCTTTATAGAACTGCACAGCACTTTTAATTATTTCACTGAAAAAAACATTCTTGAGTTTTATCCTCTCCATGTTTACACTCATTTCTTTCTCTCTCTCTCCCTCTCTCTCTCTCTCTCTTTTTTTTTTTTTTTTGATGTTCTTTTTTTTGGAACTTCCTTACTCTATCTCTTCACCACCATCTCCTGCACATCTGATCTCTTCACAGGAAGATTTTGATTGTGATTTTTTCTTCCAGTTTTGAAAGCTCTTGGTTGATATCCAATATAGTCCTGCAAGAATTTGGATCTGAAAAGAGTCAGTACACCACTTTATAACCTGTATCCGCAGGTGGGTCATCTTTTCCAATGAAAACCAAGGCAGTGGACATTTAGGAAGCTCAGTGAGCAAGATTCCAAATCCAAGATAAAAAAGTCTTCTTGGAGCTGCCAGTGTGGCCAGGCAGTGTTGCACCATCCCAGATATAAATCTAGGCATCAATCAAGATATGGCCAATGCTCAACTTACAAGCCACCATTACCTATCTGCTTATATCTTTATATGTTACCTATCTGCCTGAGAAAAAAACAACTACTTTCCATGTGAAGGCTGGCACCTTGGCCAACAGAGCAGGCACTCACTCTCATTCTTCCAAAACCTGAAAGCTGCATTAGCCCACATCCACTTCTCCACAGAAGTGTTGCAAAAATAAACCTAAGCCCTGCAGATCAGGCACAGAAGAGGCCCGTGACATTTTCCTTTCACAGCTGGTCCCTACAGCTCATCGTTTAAAAGCAGTCAAACACAGATCAACTTCTTGCCCTCCACTGCTCGTGACAGGTACATCCCCAGGAAGACAATTCTGCTCCTCTTGCAGCCAGAGGCATTAATGACTTGTGCAGAGAGCACACCTGCCATAAAAATGTTCAGGGATGAATTTTTGAATGCACTACTGAGCTAACTGCTCAGTTACTGAAGGGAAGAGTAAAGCTCCCATAAAGAACAGAGTTCATCAGCAGCTAGGACTGTGTCTCAGTGTCACGACAAATTCAGATTTCAGGGTGCCAATTCCTGGATCAGAGCTGTGTGCCTCGATGCACTGTTCAGGTGTTAAGCATGCCTATAATTGAAAATTATTCAAAAGAAGATCACTGTTTAATTTGTGAAATGTGTTAATTTGATTTATTTCAGTATGGAACAATGCTAAGGCTGCATGATGAAATATAACCTTCTATTTAAGAAAAACAGAGTGATTAGTGTACATAGTTCTTGTATCATGCAAAGGAAGGGTCCAGCAATTTGTGTAAATAGAGGGTTTGAAGGGCGAACATTGAGACTCTACTCGGGGAGATAAGAGGACCAAGGAGTTTTTTTAGGAAACTGCTGGCTTTTGCATGGGACGCTGCCCAAGCCTCTGATATCTGGCAAAGAGATCCACCAAATAAGGAGAGATCCACCAAATAGGGGGAGTTGAAGGACGAACGAAGGACAAAGCCTGGGAGGAAGACTACAAGCCTTCAGCACCCAGAAAGACCACCAGAGACTGATACGCATGCATCCGGAGAGGGTTAAGATTCCGGGAACTAATTATAATAACCCAGCCTTTTCTAGGAATAGTGATGAATATGTATTAGTTTAGGAGCATAAAAATCAGCCACTTGATATAATAGGTGTGCGCCTTGGTGGAGCAGAGACTCTCGGCGCACCCAGTGCTGTTTGCTTGCCTCTATTCGCTTAATAAATTACAAACTTTAATTAGAATCCCATTTGGGACTCAGTCATTTATCACAAACTCTACGTTTGCAAGCTGTGTGCTGAACGGAGTATTGTCTGACTTGCAGCTTCCAAAAAGCCAAGTAAAAGCCAGACTGTGCATGCAGTGAATTCCGCAGAATCACAGTCACAGGCCCACCACCCCACCCCAATGATTTTACCACTGCTTGCCAGCACACAGTGCACTGATCTGATATTAGTGAGTGTGCAACCATGCTGTCAGTGCTGACAAATATGAACTGGACCCCGAGGACCCCTGCTTGTATGAAACAGTTGAGCTTTTTTACCTATTCCTCTTAGTAAAACTGGAACATCTCCAAACCCCATCTCCCTGCACATCCTGGCACAAAGGAAATAAATCAGCAGGAAATTGACACAGAGATGGATGACAGTGGGGAGGATGAGATCCACTGTAATGAGTTTGGTCCCATGGAGCAAAGCTCACAATAATACTGATTGGCATAAAAGAGTCCCAAGATAAGCAATATAACGATTATCACAACAGGAGTTATTTGCCCATAAGAGAATGACTGTGATGGCTAAATACAGCCGGCTTCCCCAAGCAGTGAGGAACATATGATACTGCTATTCGAGTACCTCAAAAGTATAAATTACTACAGAGCTCCGCTCTCTTGAAAGTTACTTGCAAAAGGATCTTTTCATTTCAGGACTCATTTACAAAGACATATTGAGCCCCAAGACGCAAAATGGCGATGAGCCTCCTCACAAAAGCAAGGAAATATTTAGTGTGCTGATCATAACGACAGGTAGCAAGATGCAGTGCAAGGCAGGGAAGTTGTGTGAAGTATCAGGTTTAATATATCATGGATTTCTAGCAAGTAAAGCTTTAGAAAAACTTCAGCACACTTGCAACCACTGCATCTAGCCAATCATACTAAACTTACAGCACTAAGGCAATGGCTGCTTATATGCACAAGCTAGTCCCATCTTTAACTTGAGTAATGTGGTGTGTAGAGGGACATCTCTTCAACTCTCATTGTACATACCAATAAACGGGTGAAAAGTAACCATGTTCTCATCAATCTTAGAAAGCTGAAAGGACTGTAAGAAATATCATTTACCTAACCCAAAGATAAAGGGCCTACCCTGCCCTAAGCACTTCACCTAATATATTATAACATTACAGATTTTTTGAAAGGTGGCTAGAGAGATGTATGGTGTTTAAGAATCCAGAGTAAATGCAGATGATAATAAAAAATTTAAGAGGGTTGGTAAGCATCCTGCTTCGGAATTTTAGCCTGTTTCTTGCAACTAGAGATCAGGATGAGAGCCAGTGGCAGAAAAACTGAAAAAGGGACCCACAGACTACCCCACATTTGCCTAATAAGAATTCCTTCACGTTTCTAAAGGATCTCCTGCTGGCAACTGTTCAACATGGGACACCAGACGAACGAACCTTTCTGCATAATGCTTTCACCATGGCAGTATCCACATAAACTGCAATACAAAATGAGCACCACGACCATGACAAGCCACCTACAGATTCACCGTCCAAATATAACACTTGAGACTGCTTTTGTAAATGATCCTCTCCCTGTCAGTTGTGGACGTAGTAGAACTTAGAGAAACCCAGAAAAACCTTGAGATGTCGGGAGAAGGAGTGCCACAACTTCTGCATCTGTTTTGCGACATTCTGGCCACTGCCAGTGACTGCCAGAGACTTTAACTGTGTGGGATTTCCTATTTGCTTTTGTCCTGGTTTCAGTTAGGACAGAGTTAATTTTCCTCCTAGTAGCTGGTAGGGTGCTATGTTTTGGATTAGGATGAGAAGAGTGTTGATAACATGCTGATGTTTTAATTGTTGCAGAGCAGTGCTTACACTAAGCCAAGGACTTTTCAGCTTCTCGCTCTGTCCTGCCAGCGGGCAGGCTAGGGGTGCAGCAAGAGCTGGGAGGGGACAGACCCAGGACAGCTGACCCAAACTGGCCAAAGGGGTATTCCATACCAT